>NC_142928.1:129736150-129898650 GCF_046866305.1 Octopus bimaculoides
ACTGTTATGATTACTTGCCACTAAAAGTAGTTATTGAGATATGAACAGCAGTAAAAATACCTTTATGTTTATAAGTCTCTTACACACACATGTACAATTTTAAAAAAACAAGAAATGTGAGGTAGCAAACAAATGGATTGAGAGGTCAAAAGCCATTTGAAAAAAAATGTCATGAAACAATATCAAAACCAGATTATTAAATACAATGTATGGTGCACTCTAGTATGTGAAGTTGAAACATAGACATTAACAAAACTTTGGATTGCAATAATTTGATATATTGGTACATAGATGATCTTTGAGAATATGGACCACTCATAAAACCCACAATGAAGTACTGAAAATGACAAAAAAATCAGAAAATTTTCACTAGACACCATCAAAGGGAGAAAACTAAAATATTTTTGGACAATTTTAATTAGAAAAGTCAGTTAAAGTGGAATATCTATTTTAACCCTTAAGCTGCAAAATGAAATTTCATGGTTATTCCAGTAATGATGTTATACATATCTTCCAAAAAATAGAATTGGTATTTTTTGTAAGTCACAGTGCCTCAATAAACATGATAGATTTCAACAAAAAATAGTTTCAAATATGATATTCCTTCAAAATAGATAGATTTTAGATAGAAAACTGCTTTCCACGATTAAAGATATATCTGATTTCCAGAGTAAAAGGGTTTAAAGTACTAATAAAGTCAGACAGTAAAGGATCTAAATTAATATATTAAGTGCCACTGATATTTGGGCAATAAGATATATCATCTTTAGCAACTATTGATAAATACATAAAGTGCATAATATATTTCTATAAACCAGTCACACACAACATAAAATGACTGCCTCTAGGTTATATGACAGAAACAAATTCCTGTATTTAGTGGTAACAGCAGGGTCATGTTTAATGGTGTTTCATGCTTAATGATAATAATAGTGTTAAGTGGAGACAGTAGTGTCATCTTGAAAGGAAACAGTAGTGTTATGTTTAGTGAAGACAACAGTGTTAGGTTTACAATCATCAACGTTCTATTTATTGCTGATCTTACATGTATACAGACTTTTGACAGTAGTGCTATAATGAGAAAAGACAGAGGTGCTATATTGTATATTGAATGAAATACTATATAGAGTAGTAATTTAAGTTCTCTAGTACAACAGTGCTATACTATGGTAATTAAAGTAGAATATTAATTAGTGGCTACAATGTCACCAGCTTTATATCAAATATGAGTGACATCAGACTTATTATATCAAATAATTCTAATTTTGGTACAAGGCCAGCAATTTTGTGGGGAGGAAGTAAGTCAATTACATCAACCCCAGTACTTGACTAGATCATTTTAATGACCCCCCCCCCCAAAAGGACGAAAGGCAAAGCTGACCTCAGTTGGATTTGAACTCAGAAAGTAAAGAGACAGAAGAAATGCCACTATGCATTCTGTCCAATGCACCAATGATTCTGCCAGCTTCCAGCTTTGCTTATTATAATCAAGTAATAATCAACAGCAAATTTAATAGTGCTATTAGTAGAGCTAGTAATGCTATATTGTGGTGCTAATTGTAACACATTCAATAGTTGAGTATTTTTATTGTAGCTAATGCATAACTAGTATACGTTTATTGATCCGCAATAAATGAAAGGCAAAACTGACTTACGTGGGTATTGAACTAAGAATGAAGCACCAAATTAAATAATGCATACCACCATGCTTTTGCCATCTATTATCGGTACTTAATCAGCATTAATTCTCATATTACAATGTTGGCAAAATTTCTATGCTGGCAATAAGGAGTATTGTTGTTGTTGTTACAGCTATTAGATAGCCTTGCTAAACTCTACTTGAGTAGAACTGTTATACAGAGTCAACTGATCAAACAAAGCCATGAACAAAAACAAGACAAGACCTTAGCATTTCTACTTAAGGTCATCTTGGTTTTTACTGAAGGGCATGCAATTTCAAGGTTAAGAACTTAGATATAAAAAATATGCTTCTTTTTGCTTTAAAACTAATGAATGGAGTGATTTAGCTACATTAACTAGGTCTGAATGAATGTGTAGAAACTTCTTTGGTGAATTAATATAGTACAACATTATACTTGGTGTATAATGCTGTATTATAATACTGGAAGCAGAGTTATATCTAGTACAGTAGTACTGAAATAGAGCTGCTTCTGCAATGCTAGTATAGTGCAGTGGAGCATTTGTGTGTCTTAATATATGAGGGTGTTTGTATGAGACATGAGATTGTATGAGAAATAGAGAAGTGAAGGAGAGAATGCTTAAGTGAAGTGTACAAGCGCATGTGGACAAAAAAGCATCTTCATTGGTTCAATGAGTTGTTTTGTTTTAAATCATTCTGCTGCCTCCATCAATATCTCATCTACCGCTCTAACTACCACTATTACCATCACAACCACCAACACCAGAGCTAAAAATTAAAACAAATTTGTTACCATCACTAAGACCACAACAATTTCAAATACTTTCTGCATACCAACAACAGCAATGATACTTCATAACAGAAAACCAAGGGGGGAATGTGAAGACAAGCTAAATCTATGTTACCATCTTAGATTAATTGTCGTCAATCTTGGAAACCAGAATAGAAAGTGAAAGTCTGACCTTTAAATGTAAAGTGTTACAAAACTTTGTTGGGTTCCTGTGACAAGCAAGAAATATTAGTTACAATCTTATTCTGACATTTTAAAAACTTGACAACAGGAACAACATCTGACCAGTATTCAATGGCATTTCTAAATATAATACGATATTGAAGAAAATATAAACAATGCTAATTTGGAATTCATAGCAAAAATATGTAGTTTGAAGTAAAAATGGTTAGTTCTGTAAAAGAAAATATTAGCTACTTTTTAAATTTCTAACATAGGCACAAGGCCAGAAATCTGAGGGGAGGAGGTTAATTGATTAAATCAACTCCAGTATATGACTGGTACTTTATTTAAGGTAAAGTTGACCACTTTAGTGTGATTTTAAAGAGTCAGAAAAAATATAGAGCCAGGCTACTAATCCACTGCTCTGGTATGGTAAAATAATAATTTTTAAGATAAGCATGAAGAAATTTGAAGAGATTAAAATAAGGATAGTGATACCATATTATATACTGAATGAGAATGGTGAGCAGAATTTTATATAAATACATTATACAATGGTGAATAAAGTAGAATATTAAGTAGTGACAGAAATGTTACCAACACCACATGTAACTCTATAAATTATTGGTACTTTATTTTATCAACTCCAGGCAAAGCAGAATAGCTGAAAACCTGAGCTAATCCACACTTCTAGTATAAAATAATAATAATAATAAAAATAATTCTTTCTACTATAGGCTCAAAGCCTGAAATTTGTGGAAAGGGGGCAGTTGATTACATCAAGCCCAGTGATGAACTGGTCTTATTTTATTTGATCCTGAAAGGCAAAGTGGACTTCAGCCAGATTTAAACTCAGACAGTAAAGAACCAGAAGAAATGCAGTTAGGCATTTTATCCAGCACACTAACAATTCTTCCACCTCACCATCTTAACCCTCCAGCATTTAAACCAGTCATGTCTGGCCCAAGTATTCCCTTGGCTCAAACCAGACAGATCTGGTTTCTCAAACCTACCCTACATCATTCTAAAAATAAACAACAACATCAAAATATTGAAGCTACAAGATAATGCATAATTCATTTAAAACAATATGAAAGAATAAGTATTGCATCTGACAGTAAAATCTAAATACTAAAGGGTCAATAATATTAGTTGTACTTCACGATAAAATAATGAGGGTACTGGGTAGTGAATTATGCAATCTATATAAGGGACACCAATTATGATGGTACTGTGTGGTGAAGCACAAAATATGTATGTGCAACCACAGTGATAGTAATATGTGGTGAATACAATTACAACAGCACAATGGAACTGAGTGACACAAATTAGAATGGTACTATGTGGTGACATACATTACGTATGTTATCATAGTATTGTACTGTGAGATGCACAATCTATATATGCAGTCCATTATATTATGATAATATATCAAAATAAATTTGCATATCTGGAAGTGGTAGTGTGGCAAGTCTGATGACAGACAACTAAAGGTGAAAAGGTGACCACCAGCCAGCAATGGAATCTTTATGCAATTATTTGACTTGCAAGAAAGAGCAACCAAATCTCCTTCATAGTACAGCCTATCACCTTAGAAAAAAAGGATTCATTGGATAATATAACACAAGGTGCAGTATGCTTCAAATAAAGACAGGATATTCATAGTTGGAATGCATTTTGATCTTGATCAGTGCTGACTTTATCACTGAATTGATCAGTGCCGACTTGAGGTTAAACATCAATTAAAGAAAGGTTGCAGACAAATAGAAAAAGATAAGAGCTACACTTTTGCCATTGTGCAATAATAATATCAAATTTCACCAAATCTGAAACATTATATAATTAACCTCACCTTTTATAAGCCTATGTTATGGCCAGTCTATTCACCAATCATAAGAAGCCATATTTCTTTTACATAGATATCTTTCAACTAGGAATGAACTAACATAAATTTCAACTATCTTATGCTTAGTAGACAATTGATATTTGTATAAATATTTCACCTCAAAGCTATTTCCTTTCAAGAATATTATAGAATATGCAGGAGAGAGGATTCCATCAGTAATATTTCACAACATAATTTAATAATAAAACCACTAAAGGTAAGACTAACAATTTAATAAATGTATACTGTTTTTAAAAACTACTTGGTCATTGTTTTAGTAATTAGTCATCTAGAATTGCATTTCTTAATTTGGAAACATAAATTTAAGAAGTGAAAAAACAATAAAGAATGGAAGACAAAAGAAAGACACTGTGTAATGAATAATACACAATGCTAAAGAAAACTGTGATAGTAGAACACCGACTTATAAATTGCTATAACTAATATATAACAAGATGGTACATTCCATGAAATAAATGCTCACTGAAAAAAATAGTCAATAAAAAAGCACTGAATCTGAACTCTGGGATAGCTTAGCATTTATTTGAGGATGTTAAAACAATCCTTGCCTTATTAACAGTAGCAATAATCTCCTTGGCATAAGTGTTGGTTACTATTTAAATAAACATATTTGTTTACTAAAATACATGTAAAATATTGTTTCTTAATTTTGGAAATCATTAGTCTTAATATATTGTATTTGATGGAATATAAGACACACTTTTTTTCCAAATAAATATCTCAAAAATTCCCCTGGATCCTATATGCAAAGTTGGACACCCCATAAACTAATTTTGTTCACAATGCTCATTTTTCTTGAATATGTGCTACTGAAATTGAGGTACATCTAAAATGCCCATGTATCTTTTATGCCATCAAATACAGCAATAAAATCATGTTGCCGACAGTTGCATGACAATTTTTAGAGGGTTGTTTTTTTTTGGGGGGGGGGGTACATAGAAACCAAAAGACCAAGGAAGTATAAGCATATCCCTGAAGCAACACAACACAAGATGGCATACCTTACAAAAGTATCAGAAAATTGTAAATTCATGCTTTAATAATGGAAAACTGATAGTTTGGCTCTTTAACAATCACTCATATTTATTATGAATACCAATTCATTCATAATTTGATTTTAATTACTGCTAATTTATCATATTTGATCGTTTTCACTGGAAACCAAGAATCCAATTTTGTATGCTAATTTAATTCACTACATGTACATTAATAAGGTATTTAACTTCAAGCTAAGTCACAAGTTGTTAGAAGCTAAAACATGCCATTAAAAGGGAAAACTGTGAAATTTAAATGGATAAACTTAACACAGAAGAGAGAAGAATAACTAATGGAAAACATGCTTGAACAACACTGCCAACTGTAATTCCAGTTAAATCTCCTCAGTACAAACAAATTCACTAAACTGTATTTTTTATAACAAAATAATCCTTTCCTGTGTCTATTTCTGCAATGAAATGATGTGATGATTATTTAATTTCCCAGACTTTATTCCACATACTAATTTAGTTCTACTTCAATCAATCTATGCCATTTTGTCAGTACAAAGCTTCTAAAATATTTCCATCATTTCAGATTTCCTTCACACTTATTTTCAATGAATTTGTATTTACTGAACAAATGATAAAAACTTCAAAAATATGTTAATTAAGAATTAATTATCAGCAAAGGATTTCTCAAGGCTAATAACGTAGTATTCAGTTTTCTAATGAGACATCCATGGATATAAAGATTACCTTATGTCAATTAAAGTCTACCTTTAAAAAAAAAAATAATATTTTCATTGATCTCCAGTTTTTAAGATTTAAGTATACACACAACCCCCAATCACACACATTTGGATGAGAGTAAGTAAAATCAACAAAACTCAGTCAAATCATTAAGTATAATACAAATTAGACATTAGAATTAATAGTCTAAAGATGACCTGCATTGTCATCAAATGAATAGGATACAGGAGTGTGCAGCAGTACCATTTTATATATTTATTTATATATTTTCATACATGCTTGTTTACTTAAATACTTTGTTAGAAAGTCTGTAAAACTGTTTAGTGTTGAGTTGCTCGTGCTTTTTAATGGACTGTAAGACCAGTGAGAAGCAGGTGACAATGTTAGCTTTCCTGTTGTGAGGAGGGTATGGTTAAACATCCAGCTTTTGGAATAGTCACTACCAGTATTAGAGTATAACATCAAGATTTGATTGAGTAAGTATTTAAAAAATAATACACATACACACATACATGTATGTAGATATGTAGGTAGGCATGTATGCATGTAAGTACATATGTGCGTATGTACATACATCATAGGTGAATTGGAATGTGTAATCCAAGTGTTTAGCTCATGAAGCATTCACACAGATAGTGGCTATCTGAAAGTGGAAAGGTGGGGGGTCTAGGATGTCACCACACCAGTATTCAGAAAAGTATCTGTAGAATATACATGGTCTGATCAATAAGTGTCCGAACTGTTGCCATAGTAATGAAGTTAAAGCATGCAGAGTGAAGCTGCTTAGCACAGATTGATCTTGAACACTGCTGTGCATGCGCACCAAATTTAAACATTCTAGCTCACTTCTACTGTTTACAGCAGTGGTTGGAAGGAACGTGTGTAGTGTGTAATCATCACATTGACCATGACAGAGAAAGTTAAGCAGAGAATCTGCATCAAAGTTGCAGAAAGTGTATGGAGAGGAGTATATGAGCCAAAAGAATGTCAATAGTGACAAACATTCTGGGAGACCTGCCAGCAGCAGAACTGAGAAAAACATTGCAGATGTGCATGCAGCTGTGAGGGGAGGTTATCAAATCACCATCTGTGAGTTATCAGAAGATCTACAAATTAGTTATGGTTCAGTTCAGTCCATTATTACTGAAGATCTGATGTGTCTGCCAAGTTTGTGCCAAAATTGATTTCAGCTGACCAAAATGACACTCGGGTTTCAATTGCACAAGATCTCTTTGATTGTGTTGAGAACAATGAAAACATTTTGAAAACAGTCATAACAGGTGATGGATCGTGGGTCCAAGGCTATGACCCCAAAACAAAGGCTCAGTCTTTGCAGTGGAAGACTCCCAACCTCCCCAAGACCAAAGCAATGTGAAGACACTGTGAACCATTTTCTTCGACTACAAGGGAATTGTTCATCATGAGTATGTTCCACCTGATCAGACAGTAAACAAGAAGTACTACCCTGATGTTTTGCTGCATTTGTGGGATGCTATTTGTCGAAAAAGGCCACAATTGCATGCATCTGGTGAGTGGCAATTGCACCATGACAACACACCCGCCCATTTAGCGCAGCTTATGCAGCAGTTTTTGGCTAGGCACAGCATTCCCCAGGTCTGACGGACACCATATTCCCCAGATCTCACCCCTTGCGACTTTCTGAAAATCAAATCCTGCTTGAAAGGTAGATTTCAGGACATCAAGGAAATCAAAGTGAATGTGATGAGACAGTTGCTGATTATCCCAGAAAACAAGCTCCAGGAATCAATGGAAATAGTGCTGGATTAAGTGTATGGATTCCAAAGGGGACTACTTTGAGGGAGACTAGAAGCCAAATTGGTACATGTAGTTTTGTTTTTATAGCACCAGTCCGGATACTTATTGATCAAACCTTGTATATAATAAAAGAATATCAAAGAATGAAGTTAGCTAACTTTTTAAGATGTAAGTAAACATAATATATATATATATATATATATATATACATAGATGGATATCTGTAGTTGGATAAGAACTCACAACCATGGATCAAAACACTGGACACAATGTTCATCAGTTCAATTGTGTCTATTGAATGAAGCCAACAATAAAAACACATGTTGAATAGGTTAGAAGAAAGGAATATTTCTTTTACATTTGTTGAAAAGTTACAGCATTGCATTTAATGCTGCTTGTAATATTGTTTGCTGTGCCTTTAATATATCTCAGTAATTTTACTCAATGTTAATAAACAAATAACAAGAAATAAACCTTTCAATTGCTACTGAGATTATAAATGTATATATATAGCAGATCTGTCAGAACAATCCAGAAACGATAAACAATTTTTTAAAAAAATAACAAAACAAACAAGAGGACAGGTTAGAAAGAAGCTTTAAAACAGAAAACCATATTATCCAGAATCTTTGAATGAACGCTCGACAGAGATTAGTTGATGTCACAAATATTTACATAAACAGATTCACTTGACCTTTGGGTAAACCTTACATAATGATAGGGAACAGAGCAATGTAGCTACCTGTAATGAATTACAAAGGAAGACCTCTGAATGATATGCATGCAATCTGCTCACCACAGCAAGAACTGGTATGGAACAATAGCACACAAAACAGGCTCGAGTACATCTCCGGTGTTGTATGGCAGTAGTTTTTGGGGTGTTAAGTCAGTGAAGCAATTTACAGGGCCATAAAAACAGCTTTCATATTAGGCTGTTTATAATTAAAATAACTATAGATTTAAAAAAGAAAGAAATATCAAGTACAGGCATGAAGTTATTTTTTAATATCTTTTTCCGGAGTAGGAAAACAAAAGCAACATCAAATTAACACAATCAAAACATTTTCAAAATTCTTAATTATTTTTCGAATGTTAATATAAAATTTGTTTTTTGCTTCTGAAGAAGTTATTTTTAGAAAAGACTGAAATTATAATTCTACGCAAATATACATATATATTATGTGTGTGTGTGTGTGTGTATATATATATATATATATATATAAACACGTGTGTGTATATATATATATATATATATATATATATATATAAACACATATATGCATCTTTATATGTATGTATAATGTACCTATGTGTGTGTACACACACACATATATCATGGTATTCACAGTATCACGGTATTGACCAGACTATCAGATGTTACACATCACTAGTCACATTGTTTTAGCCTTTGAATGATGCCACCCTACTGGCTAGGCAAACAGGCCTACATTTTCCTTGATCAGAAGACTATTCTGTTGGAGGGTTACTAAATTACAACCTGAGTGGACTAGAGCAATATGAAATGAAGTGTTTTGCTCAAAAACACTGTGTTGCCAGTCCAGGAATCAAACCCACAATTTAGCAATTGTGAGTGCAACACCCTAACCACAAGGTCATGTGCCTTCACACACACAGAGACACTTATATACACATGTATGTACTTATGTATAGATATACGTATGTATGTATGTAGTTGAAATTTACAGAAAAACAAAAGACGAAGACAGGCATATATAAACAACAAGCAGGTGTATTAGTTTGATGCTCGGGAAGGTGAGAAAGTTTTTTTACACTTCGAGCCAATGCTCTTCAACAGAAAGGTACATGAGGAAATAAACAGAGAGAAAATAAAAAAAACTTTTGGAGTTAGCAGTCAATCATGGCAACTGTAAGTGTGTGTGTGTGTTTCTCAAGCAAGTTAATTTTAGAACAATTGTACCAAACATTGAATAGTGTAACAATTTAAAAATGATTACAACAATACATTTTGTAGAATGGAAGCCTCTAGAATATATAACTTTCCATGACCATAAAATATTCTCTATGAAAATAGATTTCCTCAAAATACAATATTAAAACTAATAAAGAAATTCAATATTGGTTGTAAAGTACAATGCTAATCAAATGTTAGAAATATGCAGTATTCACCTGCTGTAATAACTTGTTTACCCAATTTAACAGAGCTGTTGGAGCTCTACGGAAAGCTCAACCTTGTCTGATTTTTTTATTCAAATTAAGAGAAATTTTCAAAAAACTTTTTTTTTCATATCATGGTATTTTATATACATTTTTAAAGACTATTTAAAAAAATAAATGTTTTAAAATTTTATACAGCTTGATTTATCACAAAGTGGACTGAATGAGAAATGTTTCATGAAATAATAAAAAATGTCATCGTAGAAGATTCTACAATGAGCAAACTCTGGCAGAGTTTGCTCAGAGATGGTAGGAGAGATAAAAAGACAAATAAATTTATAACAGTATTAGAAGAGATTTTGTTAAGACAGTTGGCTAAGTCTACAGAATGTTTTAAACTTAGAAACAAAGTGCCTTATCTTCAAAATTACCTTCACTTAATCTGTCATAGTGCAATTCAGAACAGAAAATTAAAATATTTTCAAACTGCAAGTGCTTCAATATTCTTAGAAATATGTAGTCTAAATGTCTGAAAACCCAGCATAAAGGAAAAGATTTTGTATGGTTTTGAGATAAAATATGCTCCTAAAGGTAATCAAGAAATGAAATTATCAATTTAAAGAAAGAACATTAACAATATATATATGTATATACTGAAACAATCAATTCAAAACTGTCTACAGCTTTGTAAAATATAACAATGGGTGGTGTAGACAATTATTTTTGTAGACTCAACCATATTAAAATGATAAAATATTCAAATACCTTTGTACAACATTCAACTATAGACATAGTATTGAAGAACAGAACCAATAAGTTTATACAACCAAAATTTAAATGTTATGCGTATATTACTACTGATACTATTTCTCTCTCTCTCTTTTTCTCTCTCTCCACACACACATACATACATATATATATATATATTTAGGAAGTCAATAGTTATGGCTGGTCAGACAGTAACCATTGGTTTCACACCTATAAAGCACTTAGTTGTGTAGATGACTCATGAGACTCAAATGGGCATTTGAGTCTGGTGCATCACCTATATGGCTAAGCACTCTGACCAGCTATAACAAAAATATATTACTGCTCTAATGTTTTAGAGTGTGCTTCTTTTTGGGATATATGAACTACTGACTATATATATATATATATATATATATATATATATATATATATATATATATATATATATATACTCACACATGGATGTATATAGGGTAGAGAGAGGGATGCATGCATATATATATATATATATATATATATATATATATAAGTATACATATGTGTACATATACATAAAGGGAGGGAGAGAGAGAGATACATACATGTGTTAATACATATGTACATATGCAAACACATTCATAAACACACATATATACACTACAAATACCCATTCAGCAATATCATTATTAACATATATAACGACTAACGCTTTCATTATCTCGATTTAACGGCATATATGAAGAAAGCTAATATAAATGTTAATTTAAGGTTATTATTTTAAAATTAATTAAAGAATAACAACACAACACTTACTGATAGGGAGACTCAATACTGAGAGTAGAGTCAAACTTAGACTCAAAGAAAGCTTACAAATCTGGCAGAAACAGAAATATCCCAGAAATAACTTTAAACACGCAACTTCAGGACAGATTTTTATCATAAAGCTAGCAGAAGATAATAGTATATGGTCTTTACGATGTTGAGATTACAGTTTAGAAACCATACAATATGATTTATGTAAGGCTTAACAGATTATACATTGGAAACAGTAATTTTATTCACATAGGAAGCATCTGAATATATCAATAAAAGAATCAATCAAATATTCCAGAAAAGATATTAAAAGCAAAGTAAAATATCAATATTGATATTAAGTGCCAAAAAATAGGGCAACTGATCAAAAATATTTCATTTCTAAATTATTATAAACTGTCAACAAATATTGGATTTACAAGTGATATCAAATATTGAGCTGTTCTTTTTATTCAGTTAGTTTTTGTCATGTTTTGTTATTATTTAATAATTTGATAATTGTAATGAATATAAAAAAAGTTTTGTATACTAGATTGAAAGAATATTTAAATATTCATGTGGCAAGATATGAATAGGAAAGAGATTATTTCCCACTGCAAAGATGCATTTCATTTAACAAGTCTGTCAGCTACAGCTTGACAAGAAACTCTTTTATCAAAGGAATCTGTCAAATAATTACAAAAGCAAAACAAAATGAAACAAAAGGAAAGAAAACAATAATCCTCTGAAGACAAACATGAGCAAGCAACAGGCCATACCTGCGTATAATTTGTACAGCAAACCACAATGGACATTGTTGCAATGTCAATATATATCATTCCTGACAGTTATTCTCATAGTAACACAATCATTGCAACTTTAAGAAGCACAAATGTAGGCATGTGGAAAGATAGAGTGATTGTGTGGAGATGAGAAGGAAGGGGAAAAATAATTTGATGTCAACACTAATGAAGTTATAGCAACATGAAGAAGTATAAGGAATACATGTATTCAGGGCATGATAATGATAATAATAATAATAATAATAATAATAACAACAACACAGTATATTATAATATGCCATTTGTTTGATTCAATGAATAAACCAAGATAACATCAAACTACAACAAAAGAAAATATTACAAAGATATTCATTTGATTTCAATGAAGTAATTAACATAACAAAACGTAAAACCAAAGCTTCACCAACTAACACTGTAATTAGCTGGAATAGCGGAATAATTTTGTTGATAAGGATTGTGTAGTTTTAATATGTTGAGTTAAATATTTTGCCTAAGAAACGAATACATCTACGGCTAAAATATAAATACACAACCATGAATCAAGACTGACAGCTTTTTCATTAAGTCATTGTGTTTTTTGAGCAACTCCAACAATAAACAAACTAACAGAGGTGGAGTAAGTTAGTAGGAGGTGATATTTTCAATGCTGCTTGCAATATTGTTTGGTGTATTTTTAATATATCAATCACTTCCCAAGATGTTCTTAAAAAAAAAATAAATGAAACCAAACTTTTACAATTGCTGAAATTTAATAATACAGAAACAGCTCAAATCAACAGAAAAGGATAAACTATAATTTATGAAAACAAAGTAAAAACATTCTAAGAAATTCTGATGCTATTGCTATTTCGCAGTTCTTCCCCCACAAACTATGCTTTCTATCTTCTATATGTAAAATAGACAAACAGTTTTAGATAGAATAAGACAGAATAAGAAACTTGATTACTATCAAATAAAAGTATACACCCTAAAACCTTACTTGGCCTTCACTATCTAAAATTATCATGCATGCTAACATTCCAGCAAATGAGAATAAACTAATGTAATTCACATTTTTGTTCAAATTGTTGTTTATTTCTGTTGGTTCATTTCTTTCTGTGTAAATAAATGTTGTCTTTCCATAAATGAAATACAGTACAGAGTAATTTCTTTTCCTAAAGGAAAATACTCGGTGATAAAATACAGTTTATAAAATACGGCTTTCAATTACACATACACCAAAATATTTATAATGCAAAAAAAAACACACATTATTGTCATCAAGTTGAATAACAAAAACAATCTAAATAACAATGAAATTTAATATTGTTAATGGTTTCTCTTCTCTTCAATCGAAACGTATAGAAAATTCCATCAACAAATAAAATCAACAGAGCAGGGGAAGGATTGCCAATGATAACTATCATGGTTCAAAAAACCCAACACACACACACAAATGGAAGAAAGAGTACTCAATACCTGAGGTAGAGTGTATAATTTATTAAGTCAGCAAAATATGTTTCAACCATCCAGCTTGCAAATTCTCCTCTGGAGTTTGAAAGCTGAATATCTCAAACACTTTTTTGTTTGTTTGTTTGTTTGTTTGTTTCCTTTTGGTTGAATTCCATTGCCTTTTGTGAGTATTTTTTTGTAAGACATCATCCTGTCGTCTACATTCAGGCGCAACACACATCTCTGTGCACAAAGAGCTGGAACAAATACTACAAAGCATTTTCACCAATGTTCTAACAAGTCTACCACTCCGCTGCCCAAAACTTTACCAATAAGAACGTGGAAGGCAAAGCTGACCTCAGACAGACTTGAAACCAGAACATAGAGAACTGGAACAAATATCACAAGACATTTTATTTGATACTCAACTCTATCAATTCATTTCACACACACACACACACACACATATATATATATATATATACCAGAGTAAGCACATAAAATGTGCAACAAGGTGGAAAAAAGAGTACTCAAATACTAGAGGTAGAGTAATATGCTTTATTTAAAAGCAGCAGTTAGAAAAACAAAACTGTCCGATGAACGGAAACATGAAACTCCAAGTAACAGTCTTTTGTTATATTTCTGCTGCTTTTAAATAAAGTATATATATATATATATATATATATACACACACACACACACACACATAATATACATACATATATGTATATATACATATATATATATATATATATATATATACATATATTAATATATATATATATACATACACATATATACATACATATATGCATATATTAATATATATATGCATATATTAATATATATACACACATATATACATACATATATGTATATATTAATATATAAATATACACATATATACATACATAAACTGACAGACAGATTAAAATATTCCTATTCCTTCACAACTGTCACCTTTTTCTCTGATCACAAGTGCAGAAGACTGCTGTCTCTTCCACCCATTCATTTTCATTCAACGTACACATGCCTCAAGTAATGACAAATGTGTGCAATAATATATATAAAAATATATATATATATATATATATATATATATATATATATATATATATATATATATATATATATACATACATTTATATATACTCTCTCCCTTTCTCTATCTCTCTTTCTCTCTCTCTCACACACATACACACACACATTTATACATACCTTGACTTTACAAAATTACTGTAATAATTAAATGCTTTTAAATAGGTTAATTATCATAGCTAACTGTTTTTATTCTCCCCCATCATTAGTAACATTTAGTTAAATTAAGATCTTCATTTAAAGAATGTAAGACTGTTCCAAACATATTCTGGACATAAAAACAGAAGTTTGTCACAGGGCAGTTTTGTGCTATATATTTTATATAAATATATAATGCACACACACACACACACACACATGCATAGACTACTCCATATACAGTGATGGTGGAAAATTTCTCAGGAAAAAATGATTGGGAGTTGTCTCCACACACAACAACAATAACAAGTAACACATAAAATGAAAGCCACTGAAAGCATACTTATAAGTCCTATAATGGTAATAATGGGTATGGTTCTGACCAACACATAAATTGCATGGAAGAAGGATGTAATGAAGGGACCAATAAGTAGAAGTAATGTCACAATTTGGCATTCACTTTAAGAATAATAATGCTTCACTAACTTCCATGATGCTTTTCTTCTTTGTTTTTTGGGTTTTTTTTCTATTTCTTTACAATACAAATTACAATAGGCTAGCTACTAGCTAGCTAATCAGAGTCAAAGATTGGCTGCCAGGGTCAAAATATGTGGGTCGATCACTTCAGAAACTCTTCTGCCACCAATGCGCTGTAAAGAGAAATCATATATTTCATTTTGTTTTGTTTTGCTTAGTTGGGTAATTCTTTTTTTAAATCTTAGACATTAATCGGCGAAACTAAAATATGACCATCACCATCATCATAATCATCATCGACATTATCATCACCAAATAATGTCTGTTTTCCATGCTGGCATGGGTTGGACGGCTTGACAGAGCTGGCAAGCCAGAAGACTGAGCCAAGTTCTATTGTCTGCTTTGCTAACCACTTTACAGAGTGTACAGGGTACTTTTTACATGGCGCTGGAGAAATCACTAAGAAGCTTGCAAGACAAGACAAAGGCCCTTCAACCGAGAGGGGAAGTAGTATTGAGAGAGGTGGCTATCATGCCAAGTGATGAGAGACAGAAACAGGTGTCTTGCTGTAGAGGAGATACATAGCTACCCTAGTCAGAAAAGGGAGGAGAGATAGAGAGAGAGAAAATGAGGGAGAAGATGGTGGTAAAAATATGTCAGGGTACAGCAGGGTGAGTATGAGTGGTACAGAAGATTGGACAGGGTAAGCAGGCAGGGAGTTTGCAAGAGTGTGAAAGGAGAGTGAGAGACAGATCTGTCGTTCTTTAGAATCCATGTCAGCCCAGGTCAAGCAGACCTGTGAATAATGGTTTCTTTTAATGGCTATTGTGTTTTTAAGACAATAGGGTAAGATTTGAAGGATAGTTTGGTTGCAATTTCTAGTGGCTTGAGGAGCCATACAGAAACTCCTTTGATATTATATGACATTTGTTAGCTCTGCCTGAGTAGACAAATAATGAAGAGAAAGGCAACCAGAAAAGAATTTCATAAGGATTCCTGACATATTTTCATTATGCACATGCTAGCATAAAGTGTATAACTTAACCATATATAATTCCAATTTTAAAGATAGGAAGAAAAGTTTTGAGGAAGGTCTGGTAACTGCATTGAGCAAGTAGAATAATTACAATGATGCTTTCGCAATGAATATAAGATTATGTATGTATATAAGTATACATGGAAAGATACATGTATGGAATCTTACGTAATTTTCATTGATTTTTTGTTGTGTTTTTTTTGTCAGGCATACACCATTGTCTGAAAAATGAAAGCATGAACATGTAGTTTAGATGTCTGCTTTTTAAATAATGTTGTTTCAAGGTAAGAGTCTTGCACAATAGCCTTGAGCCAATCCAAGTCTTAAGAATTTAATCAACAAGACAGAGCCTTTGCAAATGTCCATCACTCTCTATTCATTCTTGGGTGAGACCTAACTTGTAACCTGGCTTACCACCTGGCTCATGGGTGCCTGGAGTAGAAACTATTATATTGCAAACATTCTGACCAGTTCTCTACCTTGAGGGTAGTACATGTTGATGGACTATGTCTTACAGTCATATGCAATGAGTCAGGATTCCTTTCCCACTTCCAACCCTCCAGTCTCAGATGGCCTGCAAAAGTTTCAGGGATTTTAAAAAGAAAATAAAACAAAAGAATGTATGGCTTTAATTATATTTAATTTGAAAATGTTTTCAACTAAACTCAAAATCAGTAGGTACATGTTACTGAACACATACTTCTCATTCGTTTTGGGTAATAACCACCAAATTAATTTACATTAAGACAAAATATTTTTTCATAAACAGGATTGACATGTTCGATATTAAACACACATAATGAGAAAGTGAATCCAATATTTTGCAAAGACAAATTCTTTTTGACATTAGATCCTTTTTGTAAGGATATAAAGTCATCCAAAAAGATTAATTGCAAAACTGACCTTGGTGGGATATGAACTCTGAAAGTTAAGAGCTGGAACAAAGATGGAACAAAAACTCAAAGCATTTTATTTCTGATTCTCTAATGTTTCAGTTGATCCACAATCCTTAATGATAATAATTGTTTCTAAGTTCAACACAAGCCTGAAATTTAGGAGGGGGTTACTGTTATTATATTTTATTGACTCCAGAAGAATGAAAGGCAAAGTTGATCTCAGAGAAATTTCAACTTAGAATGTAAGGAGCCAGAACAAATACTGCAAAGCATTTTGTCTGATGCTCAAACAATTCTGGCAATCCAAACACAAAGCTTGGGCTATAGCTGATTATATCAATCCCATATGTATTTTTTCAACCCTAGACAGATTAAAGATAAAAACTGACCTCCAAGGATTTCAAATCAGACCATAAAAAGATGTAACTAAATATTATGAGGTAACTTGTCCATCGCTCAACTGATTTTGCTGTCCATTACCTTTGTCTAATAATAATATTAAGTTGTAGGGGCATTCAGAGCACTGATGACCAAGTTCAAGAGATATGTCAAAGAAATTGGAATTGACATGAAAAATTGTTTAGGGACAGCAAGGATTTGGGGATTAGTGCTTAGGTATTGAGTATCTTTCATGATACGTACTAAGTCTTATAATTCATGGAAAGGGACTCTGAGAGACCTTTGACAATAGGTTGCTATCCACTTTCAGAGAATTAACTGGAGCAAGTAAGACCAAGATCTCTGAGAAGTATAATAATAATAATAGCAATAATAATAATAATAATGCCCTTAATGCTTTTTTAAGTAGAGACAGGGTTTTTGGTAACAGAAGGGTTACAATGAAATGAACTGACTTACTATTTCAGTGGTACTAAAACTTCTGAAATCATGTCCAAACAAAGCATACAAAGGCAATGTAAACATGAACATATGATATGAGGGTAACAAATTTCATACCTTATCTACTTGGCAATTATGTCTCAACAATACCAATAATAACAATGATTAATAATTACAACAAGTGATTCTAACATAGGCACATGGCCACAAATATTGAGGCAAGGTGATTAGTCAATTAAATTAGTCCAAGTACTTAACTGGTACTTTATTTTACTGATCCGAGAGGGATGAAGAGTAACTTTGGTAGGATTTGAACTCAGAATGCAAGAAGCAGGAACAAATGCTGTAAGGCATTTTGTGACATTCTAATGATTCTGCCAATCTACTACCCAATAATTTCCTACATAGACACAAGATCTCAAGTTTGTGAGGGAAGGGCAACTCATTACATCAACCTCAGTACTTCATTGGTACTTTATTGACCCCAAAAAGAGGAAAACAAAAGTTGATACAAAATGAAATACGAATAAAAATAACTGGGATTTACATCAAGTAAAAGGGTGGGATCGACCAAAAATGACAAACTTTATGTGGGAGAATAAAGCGATTGTTAATAAATAAAGTGTTAAAACTTTAAAAAATGAATTAGCAATAAATAAAAATAAATTTAAGGTAATAATACACCCCAATCATATTGTTATCCTGTAGTGAGATCCACAAAGGAAAGCTTCTGTACAATGAACCACATCCTTCATAAATTTGCATTGGAATTATGTCCTTCCATTGACTTGTTTGACTCATTCTAATTTGATCAGTCATCCACATACAATATACAATCTTAGTAGAGGAACAAACTTTTCTATTGTCAGTGTTTCCACAAATAGTATTTAAAGTGAAAGAGCCTTGCAATTCCAATATGTAGTCACTTCCCAGGGATCTGTGCATAATAGAAGCTACATGGTAGTACGTACATGGCATTGTTCTTTTATGGTGATATTTCCATAAATTGCTAACATAACATTTCTCTATCATAGGCTCAATTAGATGCTAGCAACATTTTATGGAAACAAAGTAATACTCCATAATGGCCTAAATCACTACTCTCTGATGAGTCAATAAGACAAGGCCCCAACTTGGAGTCTATTACACAATAAAGCACTGTCCTCAATTATGTTAGCAGTTATTCCTCTCGATTGCATAAAATATTATGTCAACATGAATTGCACCAATACATGATAGTACTCCTATATGGCCAACACTATACAGTATGTTTTAAACTGTGTAACGTATTTACTATGAATAAAACTTACCTGGAATATTCATTGTCTTGACTTCAATTTCATCATCCAACATCTCAGAAGTTTGTTCCTCAAAAGTTTTCCATTCAATGCTCTCAGCAAACCTGTAGCAGAAGTAGAATAGTGACATTTCAGCTATAGGGATACGCACAGAGATATTGGGATACACACATGGTTATAGAGAGAGAGATACACACAGTAACTATTAATGACAATCAAAATTTCATGGAGAAATCAGGAGCTTCTACAAGATCTTCAACCTGCAAGAAATAACAGTTTAGTTTCTCTCAAATCACGCCTAAATGAGTTAAATAAAGAAAGACAATGTATTGCTGATACTCAGAGACAGGGTGATTACAGCAGGAACATTTTTAATCATACTCAATCAGAGTTAGACAACAACAACAGCACAATCAGAACTCTCAACAGACTGTAGCTGTCATGTAGCAATACTTCTGCCATGGGGACACAAAGCCCCCCCGCCACTTCCCCCATGCCACTATGTTATACACTGCAATCTATATAACTCACTAATTTATACAATTAAAATTCAAGTATTAACACAAATATGACTAGAAAGCCTATTCTTCATACTTATTAATATTTATGACATAATTTTAAAAAGTTTTACAATATTTTCAAGAGATATTTTATTGAAATAAGCTTTATATTATAAGAGATTGTAGCGCACTTCTCTCTCTCTCTGTTATATATACATGGATGAGGACGTAGTGGATAACAGCTAGCCTTTGGCCGCATCTTTGGACCCTGTTGTGTCCACCACTCTGATTGGTTGGTATTGGTGCATTTTGCCTCCTGTTCTATTTCGTGCCAGGGTGCAACCGAACCAATCGCAGCCTTCAGAAAAGGCTATCCACGCGACCTTATCTGAATGCTGCGATTGGTTGGGTTGCACCCTGGCACAAAATAGAACAGGAGACAAAATGCGCCAATACCAACCAATCAGAGTGGTGGACACAATAGGGTCCAAAGACGCAGCCAAAGGCTAGCTGTTATCCACTTGTCTGCATCCATGCATATATAACAGAGAGAGAAGTACTCTACAGAGCCCCCCACCAGTCATTTTGTGTAAGACCAAATAGATGATAAAGGATGAAATAACTGTAGCGAAAAGGAGAAAGAGCGGTTGGTCATGAGGCTGGCACTGGGTCACCATTTTGTAAATGTCCATGTGAACGTCAGACTGCATGTTGGAATCACGTCAGGCATGACCGCATGATCACGTCGGGATCACCAATTGTAGGAAGTGAGGTTGGCACTGGATAGGTGCCTCACAAATCCTTACATAATCGTGGAAGGAAAATAGCGGAACAAGAATATCCGAACAAACAACAATATTTATTTTCTGTCTGTACAAGCGTTACATCTCTGGACAATGAGTAGGCAGGCCACCTTGGTGTGCAAGCAGCAGAGTCGGTTTAATCACAAATGTGAAGGCATTCTTCACAGGTTAGCCAACGTCGTGTGACACCTTCAGAACTCCAGCTACACAGAGCTGGTCAAGTTGCGTGCAGCTCGGTCGGCAGCAAGGGCAAATAGAGAGGATGGTGGTCAAGCCTAGCGGCTGCTGATGAATGGGCATGCACATAAGGGGTTTCTGGAAGGCTCTAATCCCTGCGCATGAATGGATGAAAATCCCAAAATAGTGATTGGAACCAGGTGTCACTACAAGATCATATCATAGGATAATACACACACACACACACACACACACACACACACACACACACATATATATATATTATATATAATTGATTGAAACAGTTACAAGTGAAGATGATTAATTTGCTGTTAATAATAAACAATTATTAACTTTCTAATCTCCATTTCTTTTTCTTTGTGTGTGTATGTATATATATATATATATATGAACATGACAGCTGGAAATCTGGAGAAGATTGCAGAATCAGAATATCACATCAATGCTTGTCTAGAACAAAATCATTTTCTAAGTTTATATTTTACTTGAAAGATCTTTGATTTTCAGCCTTCCATAGAGAATATACTATGCAGTAGTAATAATAATATACAGAATCACTCTGTGTACACACTGATACACCTTCTAAACTCGCCCTCTCTCAAGACTATCTACTTCACCACTTTACATGCAAAGTTGGCAAGTGTGGAAAGATCTTTGGGCACTTTAGTTTAATAAAGTGATTGAACTTGACAGTGTTCCTTCTATCTTCCTTGACACTTTATTATTTAAACTGGTCATATATGTCCCAAATATTCTGCCTGTTTTATGTTTAAACTGGCCAGACCCAGACTCTTACACCCACCCTACAATGTCATTCTAAAAATTTACTCTCACATAAAAATCTCAAAGTTACAAGATAATGCATGATGACTTCAAAACAATGTGAATAAATACAAATTAAATTTGACAGAATAGTCTGAGTCCTAAAGTGTTAAACAATATGCTCTGAAATGTCCACTGTCCTCACAAAACACTTCAACCTTTTTCTCTCAACAATGGACCAAAGGAAGTCTGCCTCAGTATATTTATTCCACCTAGAACAACTGATAGACCTTTTTGACTTTCCCAACTACCAGCCTATCAAGTGCACTTCTAACATTTCAGTAATGACAGAAACCATCACAAACAGACCAACCACATTATTCATCATCTTGAGTTGATTTCTTTCCACAAAGGACGCCAGTGTGGTTTCTATAGAGCCAGATCTACCAGACTTGCTCTCCTACATCATGCACAATTTGTCTCTCTTTCATTACTTTTCTTCCTATTTCTCTGCTCACAGAGAAACAGATGATGAAGAAATGAATAGTCTCGAGTATGCTGTGCTGTTTATGACTAGTCTAAACTTAATTATCTAAGACAACACCACAGCAACAGTGACCTCCACATATAAAACTTAATCAAAACAGTCATATAAGCAAAGGGATCATTTCTATAAAGTGCTCTTGCAGATTATCTCAGTAATGAATTACATTGACTTCATTATCACAACTGGAAACTTTAATGAATAAGTTGGGCGACATCCTGATGGATACTCCAACATACATAGAGATATAATACAAGCAATGTAAAGGTAACCAAAGCTTTTGTAGTTTTATGATACAAATGACCTAACCATCAGTAACACTAACTGCAGGAGGCTGACCAGCCATCATTTCACCAACCAATCAGATGAATGTGCAAACCAGATAGACTTCATACTCACCAAGAATGAGCTTGGCAGTTGACTACAAATATTGAATTTTTACCTGGTGAAGAATGTAACATACAATATAGAACAGTGATTAGTGTCAACAGAATAAGAGTTAGATGGACCCAGAGATACAAGACAATTTGGAGAAGGAAAATACAGAAGCAGAAAGATCTCTTTGATATATTCATTAGTAAGTACTTCAAAGAAGTACTAGATAAGGAATATATGAAGAAAAGTGAGACAGAGACCTAATAACATAGAGGATGAGAGTTTATGTAAGGCAAGCTGATGTGAGCAGTAGACCAAATCTGTAGATGGAATGAGGTTGCAGCTAGAAGGAAGGTGATATATTGGTGGAATGGCATGGTAAATGAGGCCATAAAATAAGATAACCTTGGAAAGATTTGGAATAAAGTAAGGAGAGCAAGGGACAGTAGCAAATAGCTTAAAGATTAAGTCAGATGGCAGGTATATACAAAATGGAGAGAAGTTGAAAAAGTAAGAAGTTTGCAAAAGCTAATCAATGAAAGAATGAAGAATAAGAGGGGGCTGAGGACTGATCCTTGGTGAACCCCTATTTCTGCTCAGAATTCTCTATACTCGTTACCAACCCTCACCTTACTGACAGCATCTCTGTACAGGGCTTGTACATCTCTTACCAACCACTCGTCTATCCCCAGTTTTCACATTGACCACCAGATAAGGGACCAGGGGCCTCTGTCAAAGGCTTTCTCCAAGTCAACAAAAGCCAAGAACAGAGGTTTATCTTTGGCTAGATATTTCTCCTGCAGTTGCCTGACCAGTGGTGCTTCTGCCAGGCACAAAACCAAATTGCATCTCATCTAGGCTAACTTTCTCCCTAATTAGTTGGGCTATGACCCTCTGTAACTTTCATCACCTGATCCAATAATTTGATACACCTGTAGTTATTTCTATCTAAAGCATCACCTTTACCTTTGTAGCAGTTAACTATGGTGCAGTCATTGGGTATGACTCCTTCATGAACTACCTGATTTACAATGCGGGTGACAAGACCATACCCACACCACCCGATATTTTAAGCATCTCAGCAGTGATTCCTGATTGGCCAGGTGCTTTCCACCTTCATATCCCTAATTACTTTATTTACCAGGGTCCTGTCAATTCGGGTAGCTGATCCTCCAATTGGGTCAACCCTTGGCAGACTCTCCTCCTCCCGTTCATTCTCCACATTCAGCAGTCTTTCATAATGGCATCTCTAAGCCTCTTTCTTTGCAGAATCATTAAACGCAAGGGCACCATCATCCATATGGACACATTTCTCTATGATTTCACAGTTTGCTCTCACACACTGTCTTGCAATCCAAGATACTTCAGTTCTTTGGTCCTCGCGTTGCTGAACATTGGCAAACTTCTTCTTTTCTGCTACCTCCTTGGCTGTATATACCTGTCTCCTAACTTCCCTTTCAGCTGTCTGATACATTCTTCTGCTACCAGGACTTCCGGGCTTGTTTCTTTGCTCTAATGGCCCTGTCTACAGTATTGTTCCACAACCATGTTACCTTAGGTCTGAAAGGGACTTTGCACCAGCCACAAATTTGGTCTGTGGCGCTCAGCAAGCTGTCTCACAGGAATTCCCAGCTGCCTTCTATGTCACAGGACTGTAGCTCCGTATCATCAAATTTCTCCATAAGAATATCCCTAAACCTCTGACCATGTGAAGGGTTCTTAAGCTTCCAAGTCCTTCTTTTCCAGATTGATTTGCTTTCTGGTATCCTTCTGAACTTGAGTCTAAAGTCACTAATAACTAGTCTATGTTGGGGGTACATTCTTCACCAGGAAGAGTCTTTGTATTTAAGAGCAACCATGCATCTCACTGTCTCGTAAGAATGAAATCAATCTGGCAAGCAGAGTCACCTGATTGATAGATTATTAAGAGGCTAGCTGGCTTCTTGAAGTTGGTGTTGCAGATCAACAGGTCATTCGCATCGCAGAACTCCAGGAGCCTAGTTCCCCCTTCATTTCTAGTACCAATTCCATGGCCCCCATGTACACCATGGAAGATACCAGGTTGCTGTCCAACACACCCATTAAAATCTCCAGCCACAAAGATGAGATCATTGTCACTCATCTTTGAGGTAGCCTGCACAAGAATATCATAAAAGTGATCCTTCTGTTCATTTGATAGGTCTGCTTGTGGGGCGGAGGCAGAGATAATTGTAGCTATACCATTCTGCAAGACTAGCCTGAGTTTAAGTACTCTATTACACACCCTCACTACTTCTATGACCTTATCTACCCATTTCTATGCAAGAAGTATGCCCACACCCCCTATTCCATCACTATTACCTTCCCAGAAGAGTTTATACCTATGTGCTTTGCCTGGGAGGACCCTGGCTGAAGCTCCTCTCCACCTTACCTCTTGTACGCAACATACATCAACATGTCTCCATTCATGAATCTCTACAATCTCACTAGACCTACCTTTCAATGTGCCTACATTTACAGTGCCAACTCTGAAAACTGGAAAAGAGACATAGGAGGTAACACAGAAAGGAGAGATGCTATTCAGCACCTGTAAAGAAGATTCCTATGATCATTTGGTAACAGACGTCATAAAAGTTGTTCTTGCTTTTAACCTACATGTTAGAACTGTTACGGTTGTTGCCTCTACTGGGGTGTGAGAGTAATGAAGCATTGTATATGAAAGTGTTTGGGGCATTGTAAATATAAGCATTATAAGCATTATAGGTGTAAACATTACTGATGCTGCACATATAAATATTTAAAAAAAGATGGGGGGGGGGGGGGTAAGTGGGCTGCTATTTGGTTTAGTTAGTCAAGAGACGGTTGGGCGAGAAAGGAAAGGGCGGTAAGATTGCCAATATAAGAGGAGAGAGGGGAAGAGCAACTGGATGTCCAGTAAGAGAAACGAGATTTCCAGTATTGGTGGTGGGGTGGGAAAGGGTGGGTGCAACCATGAACAACAGGGTGCCATTTTAAGGAGCAGAGGATACAAGTAAAAATTATTTTAGAGCAAAATACGAAATATGTATACACATGTAGCCAAGAAACAAGGTTAGTCATTTTAGGGGCAGAACAAACAAGAAATGAATTATTTTAGAGAATAGATGAGTTTGAATGAATGAGGTGATTAAAAACAAGAGAAATTCTTAGCTGTGCAAATTTTTGAGTGTCATCAAACAGCCAAACACTTGGAATAAACTAATGAAAGTCTGAGAGGTGGGGGAACAGGTGTGGAAGCAACAGCTGGAAATGGATGAAGATGGCACACTTTGCCCTAAGGGAGTAAGAGAAATAGCAGTGAGTAGCCACTGCAACCAGGAACAAGAGAGATACAGACAGGAAAGAAATTATTTTAGAGAACAGAACGAAATATGTAATCAAGAAACAAGGGAAGGGGTTATTTTAGAGGGAGAACTAATCATGCATTATTTTGTAGCTTTGAGATTTTGATGGTAACTGTTAATTTTTAGGAGAATATTGTAGTGTTGGTGCTCAAAGCCAGATCTGGCCAGTTTGAACATAAAACAGGTAAAATATTTTGGCCATATATGGCTGGTTTGAATGCTAAAGGATTGAGCTCAAAGTCTGCATTTTTGAAGGTCAAGGGTAAGTTGAGACCATCAATCCCAATATTTGACTGGTAATTTATTTTATCAATCCTGAAAGGATGAAAAGCAAAGTTGACATTGGTGAAAGTTGAACCCAGGATATTTACTGGAACAACAAATACTGTAAAGCATTTTCTCTAGTTGTCTATTCTACTAGATCAATACCTCACTGATAAGGATACAATTAATAACAATCATTTTAACAACTGGCACAGGACCTAAAATTTGGAGGAGAGGGTACTAGTCTATTACATTGACCCTGAAAGTATGAAAGGCAAAGTTAACCTCAGCAGAATTTGAACTTGGAACATGAAGATGGATGAAATGCCACTAAACGTTTTGTCCAACAACAGTATTCTACCAGCTCGCCACCTAAATAATATTAATGATAATAAAATGATTTATTATAGTTCAGTGTGCATGTTTGACAGAGTGTAAGCATCTTGAGAGAAAAGTTAGGCATAAGAGAAATCAGATGTGGTGTACAAGAGAGACGACTGCGCTGGTATGGTCATGTTATGTGTATGGACGAGGACAGTTGTGTAAAGAAGTGCTGATCTCGAACTGTGGAGGGAACATGTCGTAGAGGTAGACATAGGACAAGGTGGTGGAGCATGATCTTCGAACTTTGAACCTCACAGAGGCAATGACTGGAGACCAAGATCTTTGGCGATGTGCTGTGCTTGAGAGGGCCCATCAAGCCAAGTGCACCCATGCTGGTGGCATGTGAAGAACGTCTTTTGAATGTTGGTCCTCACAGAGGCAGAGTGGCTGAGTTCCTTTCGAGCGTTGGGTCTAACGGAGGCAAAGTGGCTGAGTTCCTTTCAAGTGTTGGGCCTCACGAAGGCAATGACTAAGACCTTTGGCATTATATTGTGCTTGAGAAGAAAACCCATCAAGCTGAGCAAAATCACAGTCGTAGCAGATACCAGTGTCACGCAAACTGGCACCTGTGATAGTGGCACGTAAACACAGCCTGGTGTCACGCAAATGGCACCCGAGCCGGTGGCACATAAAATCCCCCATTACACTCTCAGAGTGGTTGGCGTTAGGAAAGGCATCCAGCCGTAGGAAACCATGCCAAATCAGACTGGAGTCTGGTGCCAACCCATGCCAGCATAGACAACAGACGTTTGATGATGAACTTTCAGATTTTATAAAGAACTGAAAATGAGAAAAATATCAAGAATCAAGATTTTTCATAAAGCCTGAAAATAACTGATAATCAAAAGCCTTAAAATGACTGATAATCAGTGTCTCAAAAGAAAGTTACAACCTAATAAACAATTTAAAACCAATCGTTAGCAAGAGTAGTTTCCCCTGATCTGAAACTTTCACTCTAATTTCAGCAGAGTGGTTAATAGTCTTTCGACAATACAATACATTGAATAACTATTTCAGAATACACATCGTATTTTAATGTAATTACAGGAATCCCCAACATTCTGAAAGCATTGTCTTCCTGAAAATGTAGCCATAACATTAAGTTTCATATCACAAAACATATTTTCCCATTTTATAAACAAACTTTGGAAGCGTCAAATGTGTTTAGTATTGTACAGACAAGAAAGTAAATTTCAAAAGGAGTATAGCCATGAAAACAGCAGAAAGATTGGATATTTTACCCTTATAAGATGGAAAAAAAGTTGCCAACAGATGGCTAAGAGATTCGAACCCATACCCCTCAGATACCGGCTGAGTACTCTTCAATTAAGCTAAATGGCTTGATTGACTCCATATAACATACACTGGCCAAAATAAGTTTAAGACCAATGGTAATAATTCTATTCCTTCATTAATATATTTTTAACAATACTGTATAAAATTATTTTATTTTTTACAGTCTATGTAGTATTTTCTTCTCTTTCGAATGATATAGGTATAATATATCTTTCTACAATTTGAATAATTGTAATGCACAATTAATTCAATTGATGCAAATTAATAAACCAAATGGGTGGTCATATGGCTGGTAATACTGTAGTTTTGTTTAATAATCAAGCATTGTTATACATTAATTCACTATGGGAAAGTGTCATAACATCAGCCCAGTTACTAGATCAACGATTATGTTGCTTCATCAGCAAAACGTGTCCTTCATGAACATTAGCAAGCAATTAGGATGCAGCAAAATGGCTTGTGTTCAAGTATGGAAGCTTTGCCAAGCCACTGGTCAATACAAAGATCAGCAAAGAATGGGTGCTCCGAGAAAAACAACAGTACAGATGGATCAACGAATTCATAGGCTCTCTGAAGGTAACTGAATGCTAACAGCAGTGGACATTTGCAAGCAATTATCTGATGAAACTGACATCAGCTTTATGCCACAAACTGTCAGAAGCCACCTAAAAGAATTTGGACTGTTCAGCCAGATCACTCGAAAGAAGCCGATAATTTCTGAGATGAACTGGCAGAAGTGGATCAAGTTTGCTAAAAGCCATATTGAATGAACAGTGGAATACTTGTCAAAAGTTCTTTAGAGTGACGAATCCCACTTCTCCATTTTCTGAATCAGACGATGGAAAGACTTATGTTAGATGCTGTCCAACTGAAGAATTCCATCCTGAGTCTCTCAAGAAAATGGCACAAGTGGGAGGTGGGGAGCTAATGGTGTGGGCCACGTTCAGCAGCTTAGGTGTTGGTCCAAATGTTAAGGTTGATGGCAGATTGAACAGTGCAGACTATCTGCAATTAGTAAATGAAAATGTGCTGCCATATTTAAATAATCAGATGCCACCAGCATTTATTTTACAGCAGGACAATTATCCCATTCATAAGGCTAGGAAAGCTTTGCAACATTTTGAGCACAATAACATGGGGCCTGTGCAGAGCCCAGATTTGAATCTGATAGAAAATTTATGAAATTATGTTGCTAAAAGAGCTCATGCTAAAAAAAAGCAACAAATTTGTCCCAATTATATAATTTTATTGAAGAAATATGGCAGCACATACCAAGTGATTTTTGTGCTCATTTGTCAAACTCCCATGTCCTACCATTGTAAGGCCATAATTGAAATTAATGGCTATGGAACTAGATACTAATAATAAATTTTTGTTCATTGATCATTTGTGCCATAAATTTTCAATTTAAACAAAATAATGTTGGTACAGTCTTAAACTTATTTTGCCAACAATTTTTAACCATTTGAATTAATTGCACATTAAAATTATTCAAATTGTAGAAAGATATATTTTACCTATATCATTCGAAAGAGAAAAAAATTCTACATAGACTGTAAAAAGTAAAATAATTTTATACAGTTTTGTTAAAAATAAGTTAATGAAGGAATAGAACTGTCATCATCGGTCTTAAACTTATTTTGGCCAGTGGAGGAGTCAATTAAAAAATCAGTTACATGTTATGAAATTCTACAATACAAGATTTTCAGAGATACAATGCCTCCATAACACAAGGGATGCTGTACCATTAAATCTGACATGATTGACATTACTAAACATGAGGTGAATATCCAGAGAGTTTATATACATTTAGATACATACAGTTGATTGATAATAAATTAATAGGTTAAACTAAAACAACTTAGAACTTCAATCTTATCTTCTATTACAAAATATTTCCATCTCAACTTTCAAGAACTTTTACAATAAAATTTACACCATTACTTTTACATTGAAGGCTCTTGACTGTCACACACTACACTTAAACAAACTGCAATGTACTTTCATCCTACCCCTAAACTTTCTTCTTCACATACTCATGCCAAGTTTCTACAATATAACAGCTTGTCTAAAAGGTATATAATTTATTCAATTATTCACTAAAGATACATTAATTTTCATTAAAATTTCTCCTTAAAATCATTGAAGAGTATCTGGTGTTTCCTATCAATTATCTTCAAATAACACAGCTAGAATAAGACAGCTCCACTCACATATTTACTTGCAAATACTTTTCTTCTATTTTATTTTTTTTATATAACCCATTTTATACAATTTTGTTAAAGATAAGTTAATGAAGGAATAGAACTGTCATCATTAGTCTTAAACTTATTTTGGCCAGTGGAGGAGTCAATTAAAAAAATCAGTTACATGTTATGGAATCCTAAAATACAATACAAGATTTTCAACTAATAATGTTGAACAAATGTAATATATTGCAATATATCATGGGCAGATCCAACTTAGTTGAGCCCAAGACAGCAAATGAAGTAACAATAATTGTATATTAATGATTCAAGTAAATTGTTTGTTAGAAAGAGAGACAGAGAGTAGCTGTGAGATTAAAGACAAGAGTTCAAAATTTTTTACAACTAGTGTATAATTCTATTAGACATATATCAGCTTATGTCTATTGATCTGGTTAAAAGATACTTGCAATAGTGTTTCAGTACAATGATAAGCATTAAGAAGCTAAAACATTTGTTTGAAATATCTATAAGTGAGTGTAAAAATTATCAGACCCAACTCATGCTGATTAAAAAGAACAAAAGTAAAAACAGTTTATAAAACTTCTTAAACTTTCACCAATATAATTAGCATTAAATGCTTCAAGTCAATAGTATAGTTGCAATCAGAATAGAAAAGATTTTCCTAACAGTATACAACACACACACACCCATTGCTTTACCTTGCTTGCTGGAACTCAGAACTCCAAACTTCATAAAGGGTTAACTTGCCACTGTTTTTGAAACTGCGTACACTGGAGCTGAAACAAAATGAAAATCCAGAGCATGATGTTAAGAAGCTAAAGAAATGTAAACATCATCATCATCATCATCATCATCGTTTAACGTCCGCTTTCCATGCTAGCATGGGTTGGACGATTTGACTGAGGACTGGTGAAACCGGATGGCAACACCAGGCTCCAGTCTGATTTGGCAGAGTTTCTACAGCTAGATGCCCTTCCTAACGCCAACCACTCAGAGAGTGTAGTGGGTGCTTTTACGTGTCACCCGCACGAAAACGGCCACGCTCGAAATGGTGTCTTTTATGTGCCACCCGCACAAGAGCCAGTCCAGGGGCACTGGCAACGATCTCGCTCGAAAATCCTACAGGAGCCAGTCAGGCGGTACTGGCAACGGCCACGCTCAAAATGGTGCATCTCATGTGCCACCCGCACAAGAACCAGTCCAGGGGCACTGGCAACGATCTTACTTGGCTTGCCGGGTCTTCTCACGCACAGCCCATTTCCAAAGGTCTCGGTCCGTAGTCATCGCCTCGGTGAGGCTCAATGTACGAAGGTCTTGCCTCACCACCTCAGCCCAGGTCTTCCTGGGCCTACCTCTTCCACGGGTTCCCTCAACTGTTAGGGTGTGGCACTTTTTCACGCAGCTATCCTCCTCCATTCTCACCACATGTCCATACCAGCGCAATCGTCTCTCTTGCACGCCACAACTGATGCTTCTAATGTTCAGCTTTTCTCTCAAGATACTTACACTCTGACGGGTATTCACATTGACATTACACATCCAACGGAGCATACTGGCTTCATTCCTTGCGAGCTTACGTATGTCCTCAGCAGTTACAGCCCATGTTTCACTGCCATGTAGCATGGTTGTTCGTACGCATGCGTCATTCTCATAAAAAACAAAAATTGATAATTATAATGAATTTACAATGATTCATTTCACCATTTGACATGTTTAGTAAAGTACTCACAACACTATTAAGTCACTTCTCACAAACAAGACAATTCACCCTTCAATATGGTGATAGTAACCACAGGGCATAGGGCCAGCAACTTGTCATTAGGGAAAGAAGTAACTATAATATTATTTGAAAGTCATCCTTGAATTATTCAAACAATTGGAGGCAGTTTTTTTTCAGTCCCTCAATCCCTTATGCGCACGCGTGCATGCGTGTGTGTGTGTGTGTGTGTGTGTGAATTCTATCTTGTCACTCTTAGTGCTACTGGTAACATGTAACCCAGTACAACATGTTGCATTGTAGCATGATTGGGCCATCAAAGACTAAACTTACAACCCTACCAAGCTGCTTGCTAAGGGCAGTGGCTTTCATTAGATACTCAGTAGGATAAAAATAAAACCTGTCGAAGGATGGATGTACTCAGGAGAGGCAAGGGCTATCCAACAAATGGGAATGAGAGATGCTCTAGTCTATGTTTAGACAGCTCGCTAAGAAAATAAAATTCTGAAACAACACCCACCTCATTGCAAAGCTAGAGATCTTGTTCTTGCTGGTTTCTGGACTATTTGGCTTTGAAGATGAGAGTCTTAGTGGTATTGTGTTGTGTAAACTACTTCGGCTTTAAATTTCAGCATGGGCATTGCTAATAGCCATTGTCTTTAACACGTCTAGGAAAAGATAATTTGTCAGTAATGGTCATACTTGTCTACAAGTTGACAGCCACCGAGAGAGAGAGAAAGTGTGTGTGTGTGTGTGTGTGTGTGTGTGTGTGTGTGCGCGTGCATATGTGTGCATGTATTTATGCTTACATTAGTACAATACACACACACATGCCTGCACAATATACATTTGTACAAAAGTGCAGTAGGCAGTATTGCTGTCAATTCTGTCAACATATTGTTCAGGCCTTCATGTCTTCAAAACTGTGTGGAATATGTGATCCCTTACTTGATAAACAGGTGAGTTAGCATCACAATTTTACAATTTAAATTTATTTTTAAGTCTCAAAATTAATAGTATACATGTATGAATTTTCTCACCTCACAGAGACATAATACTAATACATATATTTAAAATATGTGTATATAAGATACACTGTACATATATTTAGTTTTAAATATCTTACTTTAAACAACCAGATATTTTATGGAGGGCTTCAATATAGTTTCGCATTTTGTTTTTAAAAGTTTCCTTGGAATCCAATTTTATGCTGAAATTTCTCTGCAGAAGGATTATCTGTGAAAATGTAACAGCATATTAATCCATCAATATTGTCACATAACAGAAACAAAATATATACCAAGAAATTAAAATAACCATAAAATCATAAATATGAAACAATTTAACAACCAATGAATACAATGATATAATAATCTACTTACAAATATTAATGAAGAAATAGGATGTGAAAGTAAATTACACAAATTCCTTATAATTTCAGTGAAACTGAACAATGATGTAACTGAAAATCGGTTTCAAAGGATTCATCCTAGATTCACAAAACCTTATATTTTTCTTAGTTTGTTAAACTCACCAGTACAGATTTTATTTAAGAATAGGTTTACAAGCACTGTATTAATTTCACCCTTCAGTATTCAGATTACTCTGTCAAATGTAATACTTATCTATTCACTTTGTTTTTGAATTAATCATGTTTTATTGCATAGCTTTGAGATTTCCATTTTGTGATTGCTATTTTTAGAATATCAGTGTAGAGAAGTGGAAGAGGCCAGATCAAGCTGGTTTGAACATAGAACAGGTAGAATATTTGAGTTAGATATGGCTCCAGGGGAAGAAACTAGAAGTAGTTGATGGCTTCCGCTACTTAGGCGACCGAGTTAGTAGTGGGGGTGGATGCTCTGAGAGTGTTACCACTAGAATAAGAATAGCCTGGGCAAAGTTTAGAAAGCTTCTACTCCTACTGGTGACAAAGGGCTTCTCGCTCAGAGTGAAAGGTAGATTGTATGATGCATGTGTGTGAACTGCCATGCTTCACGGCAGTGAAACAAGGTCCGTGACTGTGGAGGACATGCGTAGGCTCAAAAGAAATGAAGCTAGCATGATCCACTGGATGTGTAATGTCAGTGTGCACTCACGGCAGAGTGTAAGTACCCTGAGAGAAATGTTGGATATAAGAATCATCAGATGTGGTGTGCAAGAGAGACGTTTGCGCTGGTATGGTCATGTACTACAGATGGATGAGGAGAGCTGTGTGAAGAAGTGTCACTCGCAAACAGTTGAAGGAATCCGGGGTAGAGGAAGACCCAGGAAGACATGGGATGAGGTAGTAAAGCATGACCTTCGAATCTTGGGCTTCACAGAGGCAATGATGAAAGATCAAAACCTCTGGAGATATGCTGTGACTGCGAAGACCCGGCAAATAAAGTGAGTTCACGGCTGTATCCTACACCAGTTTCGCATAACCAGCACCAGCCCACTCAAAAGTAATTTGGATTGTAGGGTGACCTGCTGTGCTTGAGGAGACCTATTGAGTCAAGTACATCAACATCAAAATAGAAATCAAATGGAAATTGTAGTTGTGATACCCATGCCAGTGGCACGTAAAAGGCACCATCTGAACATGGCTGATGCCAGCACCATCTTAACTGGCTTCCGTGCCGGTGGCACGTAAAAAGCACCAACCGATCATGGCCATTGCCAGTCTCCTCTGGCCCCTGTACTGGTGGCACATAAAAAGCACCCACTACATTCACGGAGTGGTTGGCGCTAGGAAGGGCATCCAGCTGTAGAAACACTGCCAGATCAGACTGGAACCTGGTGCAGCCTCCTGACTTCCCAGACCCCAGTCAAATCATCCAACCCATGCTAGCATGGAAAACGGACGTTAAACAATGATGATGATGATGGCTGGTTTAAACCTTTAGTGTTCAGACTGGTGAAAACCAGCTGAAAATAATTCCCCTTTATTTGTTTGAACTGGCCAAATCTAGCTGTGTCTAATTCCTCTGAACTTAGTGAAAGTGATTTCCTTGACAGAGTGATACTGTCAAGGAAATCACTTTCACTAAGTTCACTGTCACTCTCAGGGTCAGAATCTGATGCGCAGGTTTCATCTTCAAGTTCTTCTTCCAGAATATTCACCAACTGACGGAGTATCACTTCACCCTCTGTCCACTTCGACTTCATGATTCTAGCTTCCATTGTCCATCCATGTCCTTCATCTCAAGGCTTTACAATGTTTGCAAGCTTCCATATCCCGGTTGGGAAGTTGCTTCGCCGAACATGTTGCTCAAGGACATTTCTACATGGGAGTAGAGAAGCAAGATCAAATTGCTTAGATTTTGTGAAATCATCCTTCCCACCACACTCTGCTCACAAGGTTGTGAACCACAATGTATTCACCTTTTTTGTCCTTTTGTGACCATACAGCACATGTGAACCTCTCCAGTTCTTTCATTACCTCCTTATCAACTTCTCAAGACTCCCCTAACTTAGAGAATGCTTTCTAGAATGATTCACCTGTTTCAATGACTTTCAGTCCCTTCATTTTCCTCCTTCCCTTTGAAGGCACAGGTACTATATCATCTTCTGTGGTCATTTGCAGTGATTCAATGAAAGATTCCAAAGTACCATTTGCTAGATTTTGCCTTACTTCTATTCGACACATTCAGCAATATGTACAAAACATTATGTAAAAGTGCAGAAATATCTCACATTCCACAGGGTAAACACTACTTCTATTCAATTTTTTTTCTACTTCTAGTATTAAAAAACACATGTAAACTTTTGTTTTGATTAATTTTCAATAAAAAAAAAACGCTATATGGTCTTGGTGATAAATAAAATCTGTGGATGTGAGCTATTATAGGTAAAGGTCAAAGTTCATGACCTTTTGACCTCTGATGACTTTTTTACGGAATAAATTTGCTTATCATTTGCATGAACTTGTAGATCTTGACCTGACAATCATTTTTAAGTGCTCATTTGAAATATTTTGATGAAGAGTGGCAAAGCCAGAGCTATCTGAATTTTCCATACCCCTAATTTTCTGCCTCCAGGTGTAAAAGTGGGTGTGGTCAAAAAGTCCATGGTGATTGTCTTCCATCCCAATTTTTTTTGCTGGCAACATTAATTTTCTGACTTGTTAGACCCAGGACTACATGAAAATACCCCTTAAAGTAAATCACAAGGGCAGGGTGGGGTGAACCATGACCCCACTAGCCCATGGCCTATAAAGGGTTAAATGTTGAATGAGTGATTTCACAACACCAGGTGAATTTGGAAGCACCACTTCTGGCCTCAGATAAAAATGTAACTTTATTCATCAAGTCTTCAGGAGGCCATAGCATTTAACAAATAGCAATCCACTTCAAGTGAATGAAACTTATAACATTTAGTGTCCTCCTGTTACTGACAGTAATAAGCTATGTGCCTAACTAAACTGAGTTGTCGTACATTAAATGTCTGTATGAATAATACAGCTCAAGGATAATAGTGACCCTTAACTGGAAAGAACAGCAACTAAATATCTCCGCCAGCTGTAACTCGCACTATCAATGGATTAACATTCTCTTATTTTTATTTTAACAGGGTCTGGGAACCAATGCGTAGTAGCAGTCTGCATATAAAATCCTTGGATATTTAAGAAATGAAAAGTGTATCCTACCTCACCATCATCCTGCACATCCACTTCTTCATCAACAAACCCATCGAAATTGATCTGAAATACCATTTAAAGAGAAAATTAATTGTAATAACAATAACAACAATTATATTAATAATAACTAGCTGGACCCGTGAAAAATTCACGGAAAATATAAATAGTGTAAGCATCTGTAAATTGTGTACTGGTGCCATGAGAAATGTTTCTATATTCTGACAGTTAAAAGCGGCAGGCTGGCAGAATCGTTAGCACGCCGGGTGAAATGCTTAGTGATATTTTGTCTGTCTTTACGTTCTAAGTTCAAATTCTGCCTAGGTCAACTTTGCCTTTCATCCTTTCGGAGTCAATAAATTAAGTACCAGTTGCGTACTGGGGTTGATCTCATCAACTGCCCCCTTCCCCCCAAAAAAATTTCAGGACTTGTGCCTATAGTAGAAAAGTATATTTATTTCTTTATTGCCCGCAGAGCAATGAATTTAATATTTTTTTTAATGCTTTCATCCATTACTTGATACAAGAAAAATGAAATTGAAAAAATACTGACCAAAACAGAGAAATTGTAACTTAACAAAAAATATAGAGAGAGAAAGAAAAGGTTGTATTCGAAAGCCAAAAGATGTATTTTAGCTGAGGTGTAATTTTATAATTAAAACAAATTCAGAATTTAAATTTCAGAACATAAGACTTAACATGTTATCAGGTGTATGGCTGAATTCAAATGGATAGAAGACCTAAGACAAGTGTGTGTATGTGTGGGTGTGGCTGGGCCTTTAATAGCCAGGGATCAATTTCAGTTCAATCGTAGAAAGGAATTCAAATACCTATCAGCCACTCCTTCTTTCTCTCTCCCTTGCTCGATGCACACCTCAAATTTAAGTATCTTAATCCTCTCATTAAGATCGTTGCTCCTTCAGTGGCCCAGTAGGCATGGGTGTTGAGAAGTAGTAATACAACACATAGGTGGTGGTTTCAAATCTCTTCCAGAAATTACAAGAGATCTAGTTAAAAATTTTCATTTAAGCAACAAAATTTCTTTCAATAGTTTCTTTCTCTCAAGTACGTAAGAAAAACAAATTGGCATATTAATATTATTGATAATAATGAATGAATCACGACGGTGGTGGTGGTGTTGGTGGTTTCTTACATTGGAACTCTCATCTTTCTCTTCAATTAATAAAGAAGTTAATCTTGCAGAAGTTAATGAGAGACTAGCCCAAGAAGAAAATCTCTATTCTCAAACCATTTAACTGTATCCAGCAAGCAACTTCTTTTACCAAATTCACTAAGACCATCCTCTTTTCCCTGCTATAAGAAGAATTAGGTTGGTCCTCACAAGATAGCAGCTGTTCAACATAAACCCACAAATGAGTAATGCATGGACACAGAACAAGTGCATGCAGGATACTTTTGTCGCTCTGTACACAAAGAAGTTTGTGTGCTAGAGGTTCCAACGGAGCTACATCCAAAGAGTTTATCCCAAACAAGCAATGCTTCCCTCCCTTGTCAGAATGCTACAAAACCAAGGACTTTTGAAAATTATAATTCCCAATTTGATAGTTAAGGTCCCAAATTTGTAGGAGAGAAGCATCTTAAATAAAACTTTGTAAATTTCTGTTAGATATTTACATTTTATTGAATGAATCATAATTTTCTGTTCCATACAAATCTGGAGTGATTAATTGCAAAAGTCAGTCTTAGTGAATACTATAACCAAAACAGCCTGGTTCCAAATAACATGCATAGTATTTCCTACTTACTCAACCTGAATGTTTGAATTTACTACATTTTCTTCATGGTATGACTCTACTTGACCCAGACAAGTTAAGATTACTCAAGAACCACTAATTCTTCACAACCACTCTACCTATCCACTTCACTGTCTTTCTAATTTTGGTAGATAGGTTTAACACTATAAGGAATGAATAACTAGAATGACAGGTATACTTCTTACTGTTTTCTTCTGTGTCCAATTCATAGTGGTGTGACTGAATGAAAGAAGAGTATCAGTAGAAAATTTCTCCCAACAGAGACTTGTCAGCAAATAGAACAGATGTTAAAACCATAAGTAATGCTCTGAGAGGTCACCCTAAAGCTTGTACATAACCTTGTATATTTACATTCATGACCATCTGTCAAGAAAGAGATGTTTGCATGCATTATATGACCGGAAAGTTATCTCACCTAATTGCAGACAAATATTCTAGTCCTTTGTTAAGATGATGTCTATTAACCTTGCAAAGTTTTCTATTTGACACTACTCAACCAAAAGCACACCAACAAATAGAAACACCATTTCAGCTACCTTGTCTGTTTCCAGTTTCACACTGCATAAATACAAAACTTTCCAGATACATTTTCATGATCCACCTGCATCACAGGTAGAGTCACTATAGACTAAAATGGAAAATGTTCTTAATCAAATTCCTTTCATTACTCCCAAATATTCTGCTTTCATGCCAGCTCTCATCTTCCTATACTCTTTAATTGCTCTCTCTGTTTAGGTATCTATTCCAGCTTACAGAATGCCACAAGCGTGCCCTTATGCCTTTCTGTCTCTGCAAATTACTAACCTACTTCTTTTATTTTCAAATCAATTGATATGGAAATAATTATAAAGAACCACTTCCTTCATCATCTTGAATTTCTTTCTGCTAGATCCACTGGAGATATGCTTTCATTTATCATGTATTACTAGTTTCTTGTCCTTGAAAACATTAGTGAAAGCCTTACTGTTAGATCAGAAATCCTTCGTTTCTTACAAAGTAGTCTATTTATGGACACTTTAGTTTTTAACCTGATGGATTAGAAGTGTCCTGTCAGGCTACAACTTCCAAAGCATGTCAACTGGATTCTACATTTCACATTCTATCAATTTTTTTCAGGCTTCCTAATTTGTTTAGGTTTCCCTAACAAGCTTTTCAGTGTTACATTTAACTACAGAAACTTCTACTAATCTTCACTTTTTAATAATCTGTGGTACACAAGTTTCATCCACAATACAACCTCAACACTGCAAGATAGATATGCACTGCTTCTCTAAACAAAAGCACTGTAAGTATCTTCCTATAGGAACATGGCAACCTAGTCTCTTTTAACAGCACCCAGGCACTCATCACACATATAAAGGAAATAGTCTTATAATGCTATATTATTCTTCATCAGAAACAACAGAACTAAACCTTCAAAGTCACTGCAATCACACACCTATAGCATTGCTAAAACTCTAACTCAATGCCAAGGTTTCTTTTCACAGTCAGTAGATACTTTAGCCCTGATCAGTATTTTTCCCCACTCTATAAACTCAAGAGTAAATCCTTGTATCTCTGAGATAGTAGAAACACTCAGAGATGTCTATCCAGTATACTGCAATCACTAACCCAACAATGTGTTGTCTCATCTACTGCAACTTAACCTCCTTCTGCTTTTGTGACTCACTCAACAAACATCACACAAAACACTTTTCTGAATCCATTCTCTCGAACTCCCTCTTTACCATCTTTTCCCAACAATTATCAATCTACAGAGTTTCAAACATCAAGTTTTCCACTTCACAAATGTGGAAAGGCCTGTAAAAGTTACTGGCACCACCACCTTCAACTAAATCTTTTGAAAGAGTAACATGCACAGCTTTGCATCCTTAATTTCAACTTCCTATAACTTCTAATGTCGCTCCCCCATGAAATATTGACCCCCTTAAACTTCTCAAACAATTCCACATGGCCATCCAAAAGATATCATCATAGATCACAAGCACATTTTTTACAATGCAGAAAATAAAGCTTATAAATAGTTCATATTACTCTGTTCTCCAGTCTGTCAACCAGACTTGACAGTCGATACAGTTGTGTAGATAGAGTGGTCTGTGAAACGTTTCCACCAACTGAAAATAGAGAGAAAACATAACAGAAAATATTTCCAACAATAGTAGCAAAGAAATGACAGACATTTCAGAAACGAATATTTGTTTCAAATTTTGGCTCAAGTTCTGGGAGTAGAGGATAAGTCACTTACATCAACCCCAGTGCTCAACTACTACTTATTTTATCAACCCCAAAAGAATGAAAGGTAAAGTTGACCTCAGTGGAATTTGAACTCAGAATATAAAGAAGGATGAAATGTTACTACGCATTCTGCCTGGCATGCTAACATTTCTGCCAGCTCGCTGTATATTTCAGAAAACAAATATTAATATTTAATATCTAGAATAGTTACATTTATCTCCTGCTAATATTTATATCTATTGCCTAGTACTTTTTAATTCTAACCCAACCAGTACTTTTATTGAACCTCTTCTAAAATTTATGTACAACTGAGCTAATAGACATATCTAACCTCTTATAATAGACAGTAGCTTGGCAGAGTTATTGAAGTGTTAGAATACTTTTTCTGCCTTTGTTCCAGCACTCTACACTCAAAGCTCAAATTCCAATAGGGGATCAAATAAAATACCAGTTTGCACAGCAATGGATTTGTGAAATTGTTAGTGTCAAACAACATGCCTTGTGGTGTCTGCTCCTTTCCTTAGCATTCTGGTTTCAGATTTCACCTTGGGGTAGACAGCCAAGGCTTATTACTCTATCCACATCATATGTGGCCAGTATGACTAGGTAGACCTATAACCAAGGTAGATTAACTGGCATGGCATACTGAAACTTCATTTAGTGGATCAAAAATGTATTTATGGAATGGAAGCCAAGGAGAGAGGGAGGAATGGACAAACAGACAGACAGACAGATGAAACACTCCTAATATTAGTTTCAAATTTTGGCACTAAGCCAGCAATTTTGAGTGAGGGAGTTGGTTAATTACATTAACCCCAGTGCTCAAATGGTACTTATTTTATCAACCACACAAAGATGAAAGGCAAAGTCAACTTCACAGAAATTTGAACTCAGAACATAAAGACAGATGAAATGCCACTAAGCATTTTGCGCAGTGTGCTAACGATTCTGCTAGCTCACTGGTATATACACTCCTAATACTGACATCTATCAACGTTCTACACAAATCTTGAATGGATAACTTACCAACCAGCCAACATATATGTTTCTGCACTATGATAATAGATAATATGGTTGTAAATAACTTTAAATTATCCACTTTGTTGTACAAGCATAGCTTGGATGATTTCAGTAAATAGAGGAATTTAACTACTTTGCTGGAAACTAAATAGTTGATATTTCCCTGGCTAGTGATAATCAGGTTCACAAACTCAATTCAGTTACTTACCTAGAAACACAGTACAATAGTCATAGAAAGGATTGAGCTTGTGACTCTGTAGTCATTAGTTCCATTAAGTATACAACATTAACTAATAAAAGATTCTAGAAGATATGTGTTTTGTTATGACAATCTTATTAAAGCAGGAAGTTGTGGCTTACATTCTGTCTCAGTTACATTGCTGCTAGATGAGGGATTTGGCATTGACATCTGGCGCCTTGCTCTTCTGGCTACACGACCGGGGACAATAGCTGTGTTTACTACCTTTGAAGGAGTATCCATCATGACTGGAACAATATCTTCACTGAAAATAGAATACACAATCTTCATATATATATATATATAAGTCTAAATAGTATATGACTTATACCTCAATATACTACATACCCTATCAGTAATTTACCATTTACAATCTCTCTGTATTCCACAGCCTAGTACACAATTATGATACAGTTCAGTCTGCCATCATTATACCATATAATAAATAAGTGCTTCAGAATTGTCAACTATTTCAAGTATCTTATTCCAATAATTTTTCTTTGTACATGTAGAGTTCTGAAATTTTATAGATTCCCCTCTGAATTTGGTCAGCTAAGGCAACTTCTTTTCAATCACTATGGAAACTGTTAGAGCTAGAAAACACTGAGTGGAATAATTTTTTATTGAATTTTCATTTAGTTAATTGAGGATAGTCATAAGTCACAGATAAGGAGTTGACTTTATAATCAAGTTTGCAAGTTCCCTTCCACTGCATGACACTTTGGACAAGTGTTTTCTGGCATAGCCTCAAGCTGATCAATGCCTTACGAATGAAACTCATATACATTTGTGTATTCAGGCTAAATGTAATGAGGTTTTTTATAACTCCTTTTTCAAGAACAGCTTGATGTATTGGTGAACAGTCAATGGTATTGGTGAGCATAAAGATTAAAGCTGTTGTCGAAAAAAGCTACCTGGCAAGGAAGACTGGGTGTCAACTGAATATAGGAAAAGAGTTACCCATGTCATAATGATTTGCACCGGGTGTCAAAATGCCAGCATCATGACTGCTGCTCAATACCCTGTGAACACTGTGAAGGCTCTAAGACATGACATGGACATCGTGAAAATTAAGTTCCCCAAAACTGTGATGGTCTCTGGGTGTTTCCAGTGAGGGTGATGTCATGACACCCCACATCTTTGAACAGGGCACTAGGTTCATTTCAGATAGATATGTGAAACTGCTGGAGACTGTGATCAAACCCTGGATGAAGATGGTTACTGCTGGAAGGTCACATGTGAGGCAACAGAATTTGGCTCCTTGCCATACCTCCAGAAAGAGTCAGAAATGGTTGTCAGAGAATATCTACGACTTTACCAGCCCCAATTTCTGGCTTCCTAACTCCCACAATTGTAATCCCATGGATTATTTATGTTTGGGGTGCAGTTGAGAAAAATACCACCCACTCTGCCTACAACACCAAGGCTGAGCTGGTGGCCAAGAACAAGGTGTTCAAAGATCATCCCAGGGACAAAGTGTGGAACATGTGTGCCAGGTGCTGGAGCCATGGTAGAAGATGAGGGGAGTAAACTATTATCTCCTAACCATATATATCAAGTTGATATTTTTTGATTTTTTTAAATACTTTTATTTTTAGATGAGATAGTGTTTTCTTTTATGCAAACTGTCACATTTTGCCTGAACACCACATGCGTGCGTGTATGTTAAAATCTAACTGGAGCCTACGGGTCATTTGGCCAGGGTTTATCCTATATTTTTCTCCATTATTTGCTACAGTCACCTCATCCCGCCCACTCACCCAGTCCAAGCTTCTATATCACCACACCTATCTTCACCATCCTCAATGTCCCTTGAGGACATGGCCCAACACATCCTTGCCATCATATTTCTCATCCTTACTCCCTATATCTTACTCTGCAACTCACTTCTCTTTGCTTTTCAACTGGGTATCCATGTATCTACTCTATAGCAAGACACCTATGTCTATCCTCTCTTCACCTTAAATCTTTCAACTGACCCAAAGCCACATACCCTCAATACTACTCTCCACTCTCCCAGTCAAGGGCTACTTGTCTCACAAGGTACTTCGTGATCCTGTTGGTTCTGGTGCCAAGTAAAAAGCACTGGTGATAGTACCATGTAAGAAGTACAAGTGCTGGTGTCACATCAAAAGCACTGGAGATGGTACTATGTAAAAAGCACCCAGTACACTCTGTAAAATGGTTGGCATTAGGAAGTGTATTCAGCCATAGAAACCATGCCCAAACAGATTATGAAACCAGACAGAAATAGTTTTCTTTTTTTTTTCACTAATAATTTCAACCCTTTACTTCATCGTCATCATTTACCATCATCCATGCTGGAATGTGTTGGATGGTTTGACAAAATCCAATGAGCCAGAGGACTGCATAGGGCTCCAATATCTGCTTTAGTATGGTTTCTAAAGCTGGATGCTCTTCCTAATGCCAACCACTTTACAAAGTGGACTGGGTGCCTTTTTGCGGCACCAGCACAAGTGAAGTCATCAAGTAACTTTCAAGACAAACAAAAAAGCCCTATCAAGTTGGGGGGTCATACAGACATCCATTAAGCTCTGAAGACAGCATCCAAGTTGCTCTCAAAAGTTTTAATTTTGAGGTTATATCAAAAATGAAGTTGCATTATTTTTCTCAAACCTGAAATGGAAAAATGTTTTGAATGAAATTCTTCAAGTTTTTAACTCCTTTTATTTTGTTTGTGTGCTGTTCTTACATCAGTCATCATCATCATTTAACATCCATTGTTCATGCTGACATGGGTTGGACAGTTTGACTAGAGCTGGAAAGCAGGGGAGATGCATCAGACTCCAGTCTGATTTAGCATGGTTTCTATGGCTACATGCCCTCCCTAACACCAACCACTTTACAAAATGTGTTGGGCGCTTTTACATGGCACCACACAGGCACTTTTATGTGGCACCACCACAAGTGAGACCAGTCTTAATACTTTAACATCAGTATGTTTGAATTTTTTTATTTCTTTATATTAATTGATCCAATAAAAATTGTTTTGCAAAATATATTTTTTTAGATTATATGAAACAATTTTAAGTGCAGTAGACATGTTTTTTTTCACTTTGAAGATTGGGGAAAGTTCACTTTACTCAAAATGTTTTAGGGAATACCTTAAAAAAAAGATCTTCAATGAAATGTGCACATGGGTGTATGTGCATGTGTGCGAGAGAGAGCATGGGTGTGTGTGCATGCATGTGTGTGTGTTCATGTGTATGTCCTTATCTCTAATCCTAGAGAACTTTTAAGAATCAGTGTCTTTAACTCCAGTTTCATGGCATTAAGAAGCTGAGAGATTTACTTCTCCTATGCTAGGTTGCCAGTCTATCACAGGTTACATTTCCAGATTATCTGGTATCTATTCCCAGTAGCTATGGATTAACAAGCATCTGAACTGAGATGCATGTTTATCCATCAGAACAACAAGGACCATCTAGCCATATAGGGATGACAGATGACTTACACAGTGACTTTGTTAAAAGTAAAGATGAGATGTGCTCTGTCAATCTCACTCTCTCATCCATGACTATCTTCAATCATGTGGGAAGACCAGGTCAAGATGACAGAGGATGGAGACAGATGCAACAGCTGACCTAGATGTCTTACTTGCCTCATCTTAGTCTCTGCACTCCACAGTGCATTGCTGCAGTCACCTTCTCTTCCATTGAACCATTAATGATTCTTCCACACAATCCACCAGATTCAGTCTGCGATACATAGAATAAAATATACTGTACAAATGAAAAATAAAATGCTTACAGTGCATTTGCACTCAAGATGTATGAATCATCATCATCAGCATTATAATTTAATGTCCGTTTTCCATGCTGGTATGGGTTAGATAGTCTGAATGGGACTGATAAGCTGGAGAGCTGCACCAGGCTCCAGTCATCTATTTTGACTTGATTTCTGTGGCTGAATGCCCTTCATAATGCCAACCATTTAACAGAGTGTACTGGGTGTTTTTTTACATGTCACCAGTACAGGTGCCATCTGTAGTTCAATAGTATATTCACTCTGCCATTGCATTTCTATATGTTTTAATGTATCAAATCAAGTAGTACTCTTCCTAAAGAAACACAAGATTGTAATAGAACTTAAACCCATGGTCTAATGTTTACTTATGTGAAATTTAGAAGAGTTTACTTTCTAAACTCCAAGCAAAAACTGAAAAGCAAAATTGGAAGTTTTGCTCCCATACCTGAAAGTAAAACACAGACTAGAAGTTAATTTAATAACTTACTTTTGTTCTCTAGCTTGTTCATCTAAAGCATCAGAAGCATTCTCCATCGCTCGTTGAACAGCAGTAAACTGATTCAGAATCTCATGCAGTAAAAATCTGGTCACAAACTGTTCCTTTCGAGATGAGTCTTTGTATGTCTGAAATCATAATGAATAGAGTTTTTGTAAGAGACCTTTATCTTCATTACGGTTCATGAAGTCATAAACATGAATGATCAGCAAAACTACTTTTTTTGTCAACAATTTATATATTTCCTCTCCCTGCTAACTTAATCAAATGAAAAAAATCATTTCTTTAACTTCATGCTTCCATGCACACATCGACGATTTCTGTAACAAGGTTTATTTTTTATTACGTAATGTGTTTGTGTGTGTGAGACAGACAGACAGGCACATACATAGAGATGCATTTCCTCGATTTTAAGTGATCGGGTGCCAACCTCTCAGTTTAAAAAGTTGTAATATCCTATCCCATCCTTGATTTTGTGTTGTGTTTCAGTTATTTCCCTGACAACCCTATCGATAAAGACAAAGAAATATGTACCGCAGGACCATATTCAATGTGATTCAGTACTGAGATATATTCTAAGACAGTAAGGTAAATAATTAATCCAACGAGAGTTATCTCCCTTATCTAATTCAGCATTCTAAAAAATGACTGAAGTTCTAAACCAATGCAAGAAGCACATCTAGATGACATCGTCATCATTTAATGTCTGCTTTCCATGCTGGCTTTGAGCTGGACGGTTTGACATCGAGTTGGTCAGCTGGGAGCTGTACAGACTCCATTTGCCTGTTGTGGCATGGTTTCTACAGCTGGATGCCCTTCCTAATGCCAGCCACTTAATAGAGTGTGTTGGGTGCTTTTTACATGTCACTGGCACAGGTATGCTTACCCAGCACTAGCATGGGCACGTTTACACAGCACCATCACGGTTGTTTCTTATGCAGCATCAGTATCTGAAAAGACAAGCTTGTATGTATGGAAGATGATGATTTTACTTAGCTTGACGTGTAGCTTGACATGTCTTATCAAGAACAGCAAATCACCACATCTCCTGGTCCCTTGTCATTTCCTCAGTGAGGCCCAACCTTTCTCACCACTCTGTCCCATGTCTTCCTGGGTCTACCCCTTCCTCAGGTACCCTCCACAATTAGAGCTCGGCACTTCTTTACACAGCTGTCTTCATCTATACACATCACATGACCAAACCAGTGCAGTCTTCTCTCTTGCACACAACATCTGATGTGTCTTATACCCAGTTTTCCTCTTAAATCATTTACACTCTGTCATGCATGCACACTGACATTAGCCATCCAGCAAAGCTTGCTAGCTTCATTTCTTTCAAGCCTTTGCAAGTCCTCTTTAGTCAAAGCCCATGTTTCACTGCCATGTAACAGCTGTACATACACAGGCATCAAACAATCTGTCTTTCACTCTGAGGGAGAGGCCCTTAGTTACAAACAAAGGTAGCTCCTCTCTGAACTTAGCCCAGCCTGTTTTTACATAATGATAATGAGCCTATTGTATACAGTTGTCTACTAATTATTTTAAAGCTAGTCCACTTGAGACCAAGCTTACTAAAGTGCTCATATTTACATTAAAAGCTCCACTAAAATTTCATCATATCATGAATTAAATTTTGAAATTTGAACAGGTCAATACCACACAAAATCTCAAGATACTCCAGTATCTTGATGATAAGGAAAATTAATTGAAGCATAAATGCAGCCACAACATAAAGAGTTTACACTATGTTAAGATAGATCTATAACTATTTTAATATACATACGACTTGACAAAGCTAAACTGGGTTTCAGTACTATAAGCAAAAATGTAAAATGATGAGAGCCATTTGAAGAGAAATATTACTATTACTCAGCTCACTAAGAAACAGAGTCATTCCTTTCTATCCTTCTGGCCAAAACGAAAAATTACCATATTTGGAAACAGTTGAGGGCTGGCAACAAGAAGGGCGGCCCACCATAAAAAGTATGTCTCAACAAATTCTATCTAACCCAATGCATGGAAAACTAAACACTAAAACGGTGTGTGTGTGTGTGTGTGTGTGTGTGTGTGTGTGTGTGTATGTGAGAGAGAGAGAGAGAGAGAGAGAGAGAGAGAGAAAGAGAGAGTCACATCATCATTGTTTCAACATTTCCATGTCAGAAGGGAGGCTAGGCGACAGGTCTATTTAGCCAGAGGGGAAGCAGATAAGGAAAGATTTGCCAATGTTCTGTGCCGTGAGGACCAAAGACTCGAGGTATCTCGTGTTGCAAGACAGTGTAGGAGAGAGAATAGTGATGTTGTAGGAGAGAAATGTGTTCGCATGGATGATGGTACGCTTGCATTAAATGAGGATGCAAAGAAAGAGGTCTGGAGATGCCACTACGATAGATTGCTTAATAAAGAGAATGAATGGGAGAAAGAGAGCCTGCCGTATGTCGACCCAATAGAGGGACCAGCTATCCGAGTTGATAGTACCAGGGTAGATAAAGCAATTAAGAGTATGAAGACCGGGAAAGCCCCCGGCCCATCAGGAATCACTGCAGAGATGCTCAAAATATCTGGCAGTGTTGGCTATAGCCTAGTCACCCGTATTACGAACCAGGTGATACACGAAGGAGTCATACCCAATGACTGGTGTAGCAGCATCATAGTCAACTGCTACAAAGGTAAAGGTGACGCTTTAGATACAAATAATTACAGAGGCATCAAGCTGTTAGATCAGGTTATGAAAGTTACAGAGAGGGTCATAGCCCAACTAATTAGGGAGCGAATCAATTTAGATGAGATGCAGTTTGGGTTCGTGCCAGGTAAAAGCACTACTGATGCCTTATTTCTAGTGAGACAGTTGCAGGAGAAATACCTAGCTAAGGATAAACCTCTGTACCTGGCTTTCGTTGACATGGAGAAAGCCTTTGACAGGGTCCCCCGATCCCTTATCTGGTGGTCAATGAGGAAACTTGGGATAGAAGAATGGTTAGTGAGAGCTGTGCGAGCCATGTACAGAGATGCTGCCAGTAAGGTGAGGGTTGGAAATGAGTACAGCAATGAATTCCGGGTAGAGGTAGGGGTCCACCAAGGTTCCGTCCTCAGCCCCCTCTTATTTATCATAGTCCTCCAGGCAATCACAGAGGAGTTCAAGACAGGTTGCCCCTGGGAGCTCCTCTATGCTGATGACCTTGCCCTAATTGCGGAGTTACTATCAGAACTAGAGGAGAAGTTTCAGGTGTGGAAGCAAGGTCTAGAATTGAAGGGCCTTAGAGTCAACCTAGCTAAAACCAAAATCCTAATAAGTAGGAAGGTAGATAAAACACAAACCCCTTCAGGTAGATGGCCCTGCTCAGTATGTAGAAAAGGAGTAGGTAGTAACTCTATAAGATGTACCCGGTGCAAGCTATGGACACATAAGAGGTGCAGCAACATCAAAGGCAGGTTAACTAGCAAGTTAGTTTTTGTTTGCGGCAGATGTTCAGGTGCAATAAAGACTGTAAACAAACAGGAAACAACTTCTATCTCATTCTAGGGTGAAAAACTAGAGGTAGTTGATAGCTTCCGCTATCTGGGCGACCAAGTTAGTAGTGGGGGTGGGTGCGCTGAAAGTGTAGCTGCTAGAATAAGAATAGCCTGGGCAAAGTTTAGAGAGCTCTTACCCCTGCTGGCGACAAAGGGACTCTCACTCAGAGTAAAAGGCAGACTGTATGACGCATGCGTACGAACAGCCATGCTACATGGCAGTGAAACATGGGCTGTAACTGCTGAGGACATACGTAAGCTCGCAAGGAATGAAGCCAGTATGCTCCGTTGGATGTGTAATGTCAATGTGAATACCCGTCAGAGTGTAAGTATCTTGAGAGAAAAGCTCAACATTAGAAGCATCAGTTGTGGTGTGCAAGAGAGACGATTGCGCTGGTATGGACATGTGGTGAGAATGGATGAGGATAGCTGCGTGAAAAAGTGCCACACCCTAACAGTTGAGGGAACCCGTGGAAGAGGTAGGCCCAGGAAGACCTGGGCTGAGGTGGTGAGGCAAGACCTTCGTACATTGGGCCTCACCGAGGCGATGACTACTGACCGAGACCTTTGGAAATGTGCTGTGTGAGAAGACCCGGCAAGCCAAGTAAGATCGTTGCCAGTGGACTGGTTCTTGTGCGGGTAGCACATGAGATGCACCATTTTGAGCGTGGCCGTTGCCAGTACCGCCTGACTGGCTCCCGTAGGATTTTCGAGCGAGACCGTTGCCAGTGCCCCTGGACTGGCTTGTGCGGGTGGCACATAAAAGACACCATTTCGAGCGTGGCCGTTTTCGTGCGGGTGACACGTAAAAGCACCCACTACACTCTCTGAGTGGTTGGCGTTAGGAAGGGCATCCAGCTGTAGAAACTCTGCCAAATTAGACTGGAGCCTCGTGTTGCCATCCGGTTTCACCAGTCCTCAGTCAAATCATCCAACCCATGCTAGCATGGAAAGCGGACGTTAAACGATGATGATGATGATGATGATGTGTGGGACAGACAGTTTTTACTAAGGCAAATTTTCTAGGGCAGGATGCTTTTCCTATATAATGTTTCAAAAACAGAACATGAAAAAAGTACCAGAATGTCATATATTCAACAATTCTAACTTAATATGTTAATTAAGTGTTTTTAATAACAATGTTGAGTGTAATGAACCTAAAGCCACATGATTACAAAGCAGCATTTTAAGGACACAACTACATCTTGGCCTGCAGGGCCACAGCCACACAGAGGCACTGCTTTGAAGGGCTTTAGTTAAACAAATCAACCCCAGTACTTGTTATTTTAAAGTCTGGTATTTATTCTAATAGGATCTTTTGCTGAACTGTCAAGTTATTGAGACATAAACAAACAACACTGGTTTTCAAGCAGCTAGAGACAAACACACAAACACACACACACACACACATATATATATATATATATATATATATCATTAACATCATCATCATTTAGCATCTGTTATCCATGCTAGCAATGGGTTGGACGGTTTGATTGGAACTGGTAAGCCAGAGAGCTGTACCAGGCTCCAGTCTGTTCTGGCTTGGTTACTACATCTGGATATGGAGATATATATATATATATATATATATATGAACATCATCATCATCATCTAACATTCAACTTCCATGCATGCATGGGTAGGACAGGAACCAGCCAGGTAAAAGACTACTCCAAGCTGTTGTGTCTGTTTTGGCAAGGTTTTTACAACTGAATGCCCTTCCTTACACCAACTGCTCTGCAATGTAGACTCAGAGACATGGCACCAACACAGGCGAGGTCAGTTTTGATGTGATTTTTACAGCTGGATGCCCTTCCAAATACCAACCACTTCACAGTGTGGACTGAATGTTTTTTTATGTGGTACCAGCACTAGCAGGGTCACCAAGTAATTTGCAAGACATGAAATTTTGAGATTGGTGGGGAGCATTGGAGGAAGAGATCTTATGTCAGATAGTAAAAGGTTAGAGAGTGACAAAGAAATAGAGGCAGAAACAGGTGTCTTGCTATAGAAGTACATGGTTAGCCGGTGAGAGAGAGAGAAAGAGAAGGAGAGGAAGAAAGAGAGGGGAGAGAGAGGTACAAGAAAGAGGACAGAAACAGGCGTGCTGATGTAAAGGAGATACTAGGTTACCTAGCCAGAAAGAAAAGCAAGAGAAGAATCGCCACATCAATATGGCTGTTCAATATTACTACTGTTTAATACCAGGCAGATCTTCCACTAGCTGGCTATAGGTGCAGCCTCACCCAGTATATATTGCAAGCAAGAAAGTAAACCCCCACCACCCTCTAGCAGACAACAGGATCATGAGACCAACTCAGCTTGAAGCTAGTTTTACTTATCCTCAGTTGCAAACAGAGAGATGGCCAGAATCCTCTTCAGGAAGCAATACATAGAAAACAAAGCAACCATATATATATATATATATATATATATATATATATATATATATATATATGCTTTTTCTATTATAATTGAAACACGTAAAATTTTAAAAAGTAGAAAGAAGTATCTTTGTAATGAATAATATTGGGTTGGCAAGAAAGTAATTTCGGTTTTTTAATGTCATTTTTGTCCATACAATGAATGAACTTTAATCAATTATATATTTTCCATTTTGTTCAATGACCTTTTGCCATCTTTCTGGCAACTTCATGATTCTGTGCTCATAGAACTTCTGGTCCTTATCAGTCAAAAACTGAAACAAGTGCAATTTCAGGTCACCATCATTATTGAAAGTTTTACCATTCAAAGAATTTTGCAAACAGATTCAATTATGGCTTTGATTCAGTAATCATCATCTTCAGTAGGGCGACCAAAATGTTGATCATCTTTGAGTGAAAAATCTCCAGAATGGAATCTTTTAAACCATTTCTGACATGTGCATTCTGTTAAGCAATCAACACCATAAACTTCACATATCTCTTTGTGAGCCTCAACACCTTTTTTGCCTTTAAGGAAATAAAAAAACAAAATATGGCGAAAACATTCGTTTTTGCACTCCATGTTAAAATTGACATTGAATTAACAGCTGTAAACAAAATTACGCACAACTTGCTTCTAAAGTAAACTAAACGTAATGGCTTTCAAATGTCAAAAGGAAAAAATCATAACATTGACAAAAGTCATTCAAAAAGATCATAACACTATTTGTGAAAAACGAAATTACTTTCTTGCCAACCCACTATAATCAATGTTTGAAACAATAATTTTGTGCAGATTTAATATGATCTGCATTCAACTAATTAGCCACTAACTAGGTGCTTAATTTCCCAGGCAATGCTAGGTATTCTTCTACATATTTAATACACAAATAATTTTAAAAACTAACAAGAAATAATTATGTAGAGAAGAAAAAAATCTATGAATGACTAATATGTTATTTTCATTTTTTAAGCAAGCACGAGACAACAGCAGATATTTTTGTCTTATTTGACCTCATCAAAAAAAAATCAGCTTCATAATACTTTTATCAACACTTTTACTGTAAAAATTAAGATATATCACTCAAAATTTCATTACTCTTCACTGCAGAAAGTACTTTTCTAAACCAATCTATCTTTTGTTGAGGAATGTCATGTTTGAAACTATTTTTTGTGAAGATATGTTAAGTTTACTGAGGTAACACGACTTGCAGAAAATACCACCATCTTAAAGAGTCCATTAAACATCATCATCCCAGATACCATCAAATTTAATTTCACAGTTAAAGGATCAAAGATTTTACCCAATCCTTCCTAATCCAGGTAGAAAACATCTGGAATTCTTGTTCTGATCTACAGATGTTGATCTCTGGAAGTTCAAACTGAACATCAACAGCATCAATCATTACATTTTGTTTGGTTAACCAGTGGTTCTCAACCAAAGTCCATATGGCCCTGGATGTCCATAATAAGGTTTTTGGGGGTCCACACAACAAAATGGTATATTGGGGATCCACAGTAGCATTTTAAGGGCCCCTGAAAAAATTTTGTTTTAGATGTATGAATTGGTATGTATGCATTGTATGTATTGCAAGAAATGGCTAGATTTGTTTCTCTAATGTTCAACCTGTACAAGTTAATATGTGAAAATCAAAATAGGAATTTTAAAATCTGTTTCTATAAAACTAGTTTTTAAACACTGAATAGCTATGGGAATCCATCAGAATAAAATAGTAATCAAAAGGGTTCATAGATTTAAAAAATGGTTGAGAACCCCTGGATAAGACCAATAAAGGGCATAAGTGTTTGCCCTGCTCTTCTGACAAATTGAAAAGGAAAAAGAAAAGAAAAATGTGTTTCTTCATTTCAATAAAAGTAAACAAAGTAATATCCTTTTCCTTAAATTCAAAGACAAAGCCATGTGGTGTGTTATATTCATCCCCAAGATATTCTCAATCAAGAAACACAAAAAGTAGCTTATTTGGAGGAGAGTTTCAAATAATTCTTTTTTTTATCTTTTATTGTTTTACTTGCTTCAGTCATTGGATTGTAACCATGCTAGAGTACCACCTTGAAGAGTTTTAGTGAAACAGAACGAACCCAGTACTCATTTTTTAAGTCTGATATTTATTGTATTGATCTTTTATACCAAACTGCTAAATTACTAGATGTAAACAAAACACCACTAGTTGTCAACTGGTGGGATGGGACAAACACAGGCACAAAGACACATACAACAGGCTTCCACACAGTTTCCATCCACAAGACATTGGTCAGACTGTTATGGAACAAGACACTTGCTCAAGGTGTTGCACTGAACTCAAAATCACATGATTGCAAAGTGAACTTTTTAACCTCACAGTCATGCCTGCACCTAAATTAGAAATTATTATCATTAAAACAAAAGCCTAAATAACATATTATTTTAAATAAGTGCAGATAGTAACAGCAATAAAATCAACTCAAACATCAAAATGACTCACCTGATATAAAATTCAATATTTCAATCATAAAACCATGCAAAATTAAATTTTGCTTTCTAGAATCTTCTTTTTCTTTTACTGAATCTTCTGTTTCCTCTTTTTTTTTTTAATATTACTGTTCAAAAATAAATTGTTTCTAATTTATAAAATAATTTTTATTTTTAAATTACATAATTTTTTCATGTTCTTGTGACAAGTGTTCTTGAGGAAGAGATAGGCCCAAACAATAATCCACTCGTGATTTTTCAACAAAACTAGTTTCTGCCACTTCAGCCACTACCTCAGTTGGAAATTATGATCTCACATCTTTCCTATAGCCGCTCACTAATATATGGCAATGCTCCTCATCAAAAGTAACTGTGGTTACTCTTGCCCTGAAGCTTGATCATTACATCAATCACATTTTCTAACCATTCCTATAACCAGGTTTACATAAATATGACAATTTCATACAATGGTAGGATGCTAAAAAGTAGACTATGGAAGTAAGTTAAGCTGGTGAAAGGACTTTTAAGTCACTAATGACTCACAGATATCCAGTTTACTATCACTTACAAATTCCTTAAATAAATTTGAACTAATCTCCTGAAGCTGAGACAACAAATTTATTCCTCTGTGTGGAAGACAGATAAATTACAAAATCGTTGACTTACTTGAGAGGTAGAAAATAAGACACTGGTCATATTGGAGTTGAGGTCATCAAGTACAGCATAAATATCTTTAAACGCTCCAAGATGTAAAGAGAAGTAAGCACAGAGCTCTTCCGTATCAATGTTACTGAAAAATACATATTATAAAATTCTCATAAAATGATGATGAAAGTGAATTAGATACAAAATCCATTCCATTTCAAGATTAAAGTATTGTTTGAATATTAACATTTAAAGTAAAAGTAATATTACAAAGATTACATAAAATGAAATGAAAGTTATATTGTAAAAGATTGAAAAGTTTATCCCTAAAAAATTTATTAAAGAATTATTGTATATTTATAGAATAAGATAAACATTGTATATCTATAGACTAAATCAAATATCCAAATCTAAATTTTACTAATATTTAAAGCAGTTCTTTTCATAGCTAAAACAATATTATTAAACACTACAACACAGGACTCAAATACTGCTTACATAGTTATAATGGTAGCTAACAAAAGATCTATGTGGCGAGCCAATCTGCAAAAAATAGCTGCCAGAACTTCCTCAAAACACAACCACCAACTTAAGAAATAGTCCATTAAACAACATCATCTCTTAAAGAGATGGTCATGGCTAAAATACCTTTGATTATATGTTTTCTCAATTAGGTTTGACCTAGGGTTAAACAATAACATTTGAATTATTACTCCCACCACAAAAAAAAAAGTGGTTTGTGAAACAGAATCACTTCAATTAATGACCCAATCGTGAAGATATTTTATCTTTCTCTCTCTCTCTCCCTCTCTCACACACACACACGCACACACACACACACATACATTGCAATAATGAATACATGTTAAGGGCAAAATGTGTCCCTGAAAAACTTATCATTAAGTAAAATTTATTTCCTCGTTGATTACCATGTTATAAAATAATGCATTCCAATGGATATCTTCAAAGAAAACAACAAAAGTAAAAGAAGCAAAATGACCACTTTTATGCATTAAAATACCAATTTCTAAATATAGACAGTATAATATGTAAACATAAAATCATTTGAAGTGAAACACATCCACAAAAGCTACCAACTACTGTCTGAGGTGTTATGATGGAACGTACATTACTGAGAGAATAAGGGACACCTCTATCTTACAGTTCATCACCATTAACATCTACAAATTGACAAAGAACTTATCCAAAATTGCTGGGTGTTTATTATTTACATTATTTACATTTGATGAATATTTGTCCTCATCTTGTTTGTTGTTAACAGAATGTTTTGGCTGATGTACTCTCCAGCCTTCATCAGGTGTTCTGGGGGAATTTTGAACCTGGGTTCTCATTCCTCAAGTATTTTTCAGATGTTGTTGTTCTTATTATTATTATCAAGGTCACTGCTTGGAATCGAACTTGGAATCTTGGGGTTAGTAGCCTGTGCTCTTAACCACAATGCCATATGTCCATGGGCAATTATAAGGTGAATTTTAGGGCTTGCAAATCTAATATTTTCCTGTCCTTCCTTAATACTGGTTCCCATATGCTACTCATATCTGCATTAGGTCTGCTTCGGAGATTATTATGACCTAGCATATGTGCTGCCTCTTTAGTTTTCATATTTTCCAGTGGTATTCTCTATCTATTATTTTAACTTCATCCTACAGGGGGAGGCGGTCTCCATTTATCCATACATGATCAGCTATACCTGATTTATCAATATTTCCTTGTGTCACAGCTTTGCAAAGTTCCTCTACCCTTATTCTGAGGGGGCGACATGTTTCACCTATGTATAACCTACCACAGCTGCATAGGATGGAGTACACACAGTCTTTGGTCATATTCTCTTCTATTGGTGGGTTAACTCGAAGGAGATATTTGCGAAGTATTGTATTACTCTTGAATACTGTCATGATGTCGTATGGGCCGCATATCTTTTGTATCTTTTCGGAGAGGCTTTCACATAGGGTAGACAGACTGTGGACAGTTTATTGGTTTCATCCTCTCTTTTCTTCATAATTGGAGTAGATAGTATGGTTTTGGGGGTAGTTGTTGCTTAACAGATTGTTACTTAGCTTGATTATTTCTTTGTGGTATGTATCAGGATCACTACTTATATTCTTTGCTCGATGCTTTAGGCACTGAGCAATCCCTATCTTTACATTGTATGGATGGTGGGAATTGAAGTTGAGGTATCATCCAGTGAAGGTTGGCTTGTAGTATATGGATGTCCTGGATCCATACTTGCGGTATACAGATGTCCTGAACCATTGCAAAGCTGTGACACAAGGATATTGATAAATCAGCTGATCATGTATGGAAATAACAACAACATTGGAAAAATACCTTAGAACACCTAATGAAGAGTACATCACTCAAAATATGTTAACAACAAACAAGATGAGGACAAATATCCATCAAATGTAAGTAATGTAAATAATTACATAATTCCTCATCTCTCAAATATAGAACTGTATTGTTTATGGTGCATTATCTCTTCCCCTGTTCCCTCCCCCTCTATATATCTTGGCAATACCCTGCCACCATTCATCTCTCTCTTCCTGAATCTACCAGCCCATCTATGCCCTGATCCCCATCCCTTGTGAGTATACCCTGGCACTTACCATCATCCATCTCCTGCTCTTACTGTCTCCTACTTTCTCTTTCCCTTGATCTTCCCTCTTCATGTATCTCTTCTACAGAAACAAACCTATTTCTGCCCTCATTCTTGGTCACTCTCTCTCCCTCCTTTTGCTCCTACCTCTGGCTAGGTAACCATGTATCTCCTTTGCAGCAGCACACCTCTTTCTTGTTACCCCCCCCCCCCTCTCTCTCTAGGTAACCATGTCCCTCCTCTTCAGCACCACACCCGTTTCTGACCTTATTCTTGTTAACTCTCACTCGCTTTCTCCCTCTCTCTCTCCCTCTCTTTGGCTGGGTAACCATGTACCTCCTCTACAGCAAGACATCTGTTTCTCCCTCTCTGTCACACTCTAACATTTGACACATGATCACATTTTCCAATACCCACTCCCCTCTCAAAAATTCCTAGTCTTGCAAAGTTACTTGGTGACTTTGCCAGTGCAGGTGCCACTTAAAAAGTACCCAGGCCACACTGTAAAGCGGTTGGTATTTGGAAGGGCATCCAGCTGTGAAAATCATGCCAAAACTGACCTCACCTGTGCAAGTGCTACATAAAAAGCACTCAGCTCACCCTGCAGAGTGGTAGGTGTTACGAAGAGCATCCAGCCATAAAAATCATACCAAAACAGACACAGAATTATGGTGCAGGCTCCTACCTGGCTAGCTCCTGTCAAATTGTCCAACCCATGCCATCATGGAAGGAGGACGTTAAACAATAATGATGAAAGTTCAGTGCAGGAACTGAACTCACTGTAAAAATAATAAAGACCACTGCCACATGAACAATACCTTCACCAATACCAAAACCAAAACCACCACTACCCTCAAACCATCAGCTTTTAAATAACCAATAAGCAACAGCAATAATAGTATCACCTTCATTGCAATGTCTGTAGCTACATATTTTCTATGCCAACACAGTGGGTGTGTGTCTGTATGTCATCAATAAAAACTTTCAGACCTTCCAACACTTTAGCAATATTCTTTGCTGTCAACTTAAATGTAGTTGTTACAATTTCCATATTCTCGCATCTGTATTTCCTGATTTCTTTTATTCAAATAACATCAACTCCTTGATAAATAAACTTTCTCTATAGCAGCATGTCAACCACATCATTCTCTACGACATCCTACATCATTTGCAAGTGTCACAATATCTTTCTGAATTTGATGTAGACTTTCAGCTTGTGGAAAACTTGTAAAATCAGGGAAACAGGCTGGCCATATATTTTTTGATCCATGTACACATTAGATCTATGAAAAAATAAGGTCTAAGCAGTTGAAGGAGTAACTTCTTGAGCACTTAATTTTCTTTCTATTGTCATGTATTATTCTCATTGTAGACATTGCAAACTTTAATATTTTGGCAAGGTAGTTGATTGTTTTCTTTCACATCAAGCTTTTTTAAAACATCAAGTTTAATATGCAATATAATCCTTTTAATTTCCTATTTGCACTATGACTACTTAATGACTTCTTTCCAAACAACTTGAATTGTAATAGTAAGTGCTGTCAAATTCTTATGTGTGTAAGAATGGATATGAGAAGCTGAAAAGGTGAAGGAGTGAGGTGGAAAGAAGAACTGTATGATGGGTACTTTTCCCCCTTCTGCTTCTAACTTGATCCATATAAACTTCACACTCTGCTCACATACAGACACACTCCCACTACATTGCAATCAAGGTGATACTATTATTGCTGTTGCTTATTGGTCATTTAAAAGCTAGTGGTTTGAGGGTAGTGGTGTTGGTGGTTTTGGTTTTGGTAAAGGTATTATTCATGTGGCAGTGGTCTTTATTGTTTTTGTTAATTGTATTGTTGCTGTTTACACTTAAGATCAAAGATATTTCATTCTAAATTTAAAATACACCAGAGCACCACATAACTGCATGTGATTTTTTTTTGTTTGTTTTTTCATTTCAGATGGTGTTGCTTATCATGTTCATACTATTGTTATTGTGAGCCATAATTATTTTAATCTCCCTGTTTAGATGGACATATTTTGTACACGGTCCTTACTAAAAAAACAAATAAAAAGAAATGTAAGTCACTAATTAAGAGCTATCACATACCATTGGTCCCATAACTGTTTTGGTTCTAAAGAGCTTTAAATTAATCTCTCTGATTGTAATTATTTGTTTCGGTTAAAGATTTTAAGCTTAATTTTCTCTAATTAATGAAAACTTACTATATTGCCTAACAAGAACATTCACCTCTAATTAAATTTCTATCACAACATGCAATTTCCATTTATTGACTGTAACTAACTTCATCGTTAATCTTGTTTGTACTTTCAGGTGGGGAGCATTCTTATTTTTCATTTTTATATATTTCATGATATTAGTGATAAATTAGCAAATGAGACTGATTCTACATATTTGAAAATATTCGTGTCTAATCATTAATTGAAGTATTTTGAATTAGGAAAATCAAATAAAAATACAATTGCAGCATGGAAGGTGTTTATAACCCATTTAAAAACACACAAAAACTGTTAGATTCACTTCAACATTTAAATTTAATTTGTCAAAATATTTCCATCGCTTTGAAACCGCGACCTGTTCACTGACAAAATTCCAAGATGCAGCACAAAATTTTGTCAGTGAACAGGTCACAGTTTCAAAGTGACGAAAATATTTTGACAATCTAACAGTTTTTTTGTGTGTTTTTAAATGGCTTATAAACACCTTCCACACTGCAATTGTTTTTGTTTCAGCACACAATCTCAGATCAGGTCGCTTGCTATGCAAGTACATCTCTGTAATTCCCAAATAAAAATAGTTCTATTCTTAATTAACTTTCTAATGAACACAACATTATCAAAATGATTTTTATCATGAAACATCTTCAATCCTAAATTAATGTGAAAGTCTCAACTCATATGTAATGAAATCATTCATCCAGTGAAGTAAGCAAATTATTACTTAATGATTCTCTCATCACTACTTCAGCAAGTATGGTACAGACTATGCTTTGCAGATGAGGTCAGCATGAGACCAAAACATACCTTGAGCTGACCAATATTTGCTAAACAAATGAAAGCAATATCAATCATTTTATTAACAACTATTTCAAGTTAACCTTTTTGAAAGCATTGAATATATTAATACTAAATATTAAGTGTAAGATGATTTCAATCAAAAATAACAAATAGCAATTCCACTGATTTCTTCTTCACTAATTATACTTTCAGCCCTAAAATAATTTTCTAACCTTAACACTGTCTCTAACAGTAACAGAAAAAGATTAAGACCAGCAGTTACACTGTAGGTAAAGTAAAACTGTCTACAACAGCATTATCAGTGCTGTTATCATCACCATTTCCAATGCAGCAATGAGCATCATAACACAATGGCTAAGTTCTCAGTTAGATGAATTCATAGACCAGCTATGGATTATAGGGGAAATTGCATTATGTTGCTCATACTCATAGGAAAGAGTATCACAACCTTTAAAATTCCTCTTTTCAATTAAGCCACACATGAAAACTTCTCTGTTGTAAAAATTTCTTTTGACTAACAATGTGACCTTCTCTGTGAGTAGTGGATTTCTTACTGGTTCTAATTTTATCAACGTTCAAAGATTAAAAGGGAAAAACCACTTGTAATGAAATGTTAACTTAGAACAAAAACATTTTCTCCACTAAAAAAATTAAAATAGCCCATCTTAGAAACCAGAATTATTATAAATAGAACCCCTTCATTTAGAATATGCCTACTTTTGGGATGCTAATGACAATCCTAAACCATTATATAAATATGGAAATTTCTTGAACATGTGGCAACTTCAAGAATTTTGGCTTACAAGAAGAAATTTACAAATGGCATGAAGGATGTTGTCAACCACTTGAACCATTTTCTTCACATTCATATGTATCAAAATTCTATTTACAGCAGTTTCACATTCAAGAACCCATAATTATTCAGTTACATTTCAAACAAGTTAAAAACCAAATTAATATCTACATTCAGATATCTTTCAAATACTTCAGAGGAAACATTTAAACAATCTGCCAGTCACTAATACATGCAAAAGATTTATAACCCAATTCAACATTTTCTGATTCATTAACTTGCAAAATTAAACAAAACTAAATTTGTAGCTCAAACTCATTCAAAGATAGAATAGCAGGGCTAATCATTAAGTAAATGTTACAATTGGGTGGGTTTTAGTTTCAATCCCATAACAAAGTATTCAAACAAGAGTTTTTACTATAACTTTGCATCAGCCAAAGACTTGTGAGTAAAATTTGATAGATGAAAACTGTGTCAAAGCCCACCAGAGGGACTATTTTTGTCAATGAGCAATAAACTTAATCAGTTTCCCAGTTTAGCAACCCTACAGGCTCAATAAGTATATTTAACAGGGTCTAATTAGTTACAAGCATAAAAACTAGGTCTCCAGCCTGAGGATAACTTCCACCCTTCCTCACATAAGCCTTAGAGGAACAACTAGAAATCATGGGCCTAAACTTTTCTCCTCTGACTAAAACAAATATTGGAATTAGAAAGGAAAACTACCACTGACGGCAATGAAGCCATAATAATTTAAAGGAAGTGAAACACAAGAGGAGAAGAGTGAAGCACAAAACTCTTACAAATGCAAAAACAAAACCTTCAATTTATTTCACCCTAGTCTCATTATATTCAACAACATAAAGCTACAATATAAATATACATATACATATACAAGATGGTGCGCAAACAATAGCCCTAGTGAGGTCTGCTTTTCTATGGCATGGCAAAGGATGTGTGTGTGTGTGTGTGTGTGTGTGTGTGTGTGTGTGTGTGTGTGTGTGTGTGTGTGTGTGCGCGTGTGTGTGCATGAGTGCGGTGGATGCATGCACATGCGTATCTGTGTGGTTAACCTAACCATTATAAAAACGTCGTTAGTGCCGTGCAGATAGGACCAAGAATAGTGGATGGCTAGGATAGATTTATAAGAGACAAAATCAATAATGAAAGCCAGAAATAGACTTTTTAGATTGGCAGACAACAACAGAATGGCTTTGGGAATGGAAGTGAAGGAAATAACACCTGTCTTCAGAAGTCAGGAAACTATATTCGCACCATACAGGTTGTCACACACCATACAGTACAGCCAATGAAGAATATATCATTATATAACACTATCATGTCATACATTGCGACCATTAAAGAATATCTGATTATATCCCTCAATATTACTCCACACCATACCTTACCACCAGTCAAGAATACCTGTTTATATAACACAATGCTATCATATGCCACATATTACAGTAAGGAATACATGGTTATACAACACAACACTAACACATGCCCCACCCTACAGCCAGTGAGGAACATATTATTATATAACACAACACTATCCAATGAAACACCTCACATTTAATCAGAGATATATCAATGAAAATTACAGATTATCTCATGTAATACCTCATACACCACTACACACTGCTATGTGCAATGATATAGAACTAATCATAACTACTTTGTTGTATAACATAAACAGTCACATACTTTTGTGATGGGACAAGAATACATTACTGTGCATACTGGGTGTTGTAACAACTTATAGACATAACACATTGTACATTGTCATATGAATATCTTATACATAGTTATAAATATACTGTTACACAACCAATATACTGTTATATGTAATATCTTATATCTATACAGTAGACCTTTTTGCTCTAATATATTCTGAGGGACACAAACTATCCAATATCTTGCAGCAAATTTGTAATGCATTACTGTACGACAAATACTGTCTTTTGATATACCTTATAGATACTAGAGAAACTGCTCCTTATCATATTTTGTAGATCTTACAGACATGGAATAGTGTAGCTGTAAAATTTTGTTAGCAGTAGATTATAAAGAACATATTCATGTAAGAACTGCATTTCAATATTGGCCTTTGTCTTCTGGTGAAGAAAATAATTGAGCTCTCGACATCTGATAGTTCTCTATGAAGTTCAAGTGAGACTCACAAAGGAATACTGTTCCTGTATCTGGAACGATGCTGCAGTTACCCATAAAACATCATAGATCATATTCTCCAACACACTCCAACTTCTGGTCTACAGATGCACTGTCCCTTCACTCAGCATTTTTTCTACAATTACAGTCATCTCTGCTCCTTGGAGCTCCAGCCAGGCCCACCCAATTTATATATCTTTCTTCTTCATCTCATCACTTATACTCCTCACTGTAGATTCTACTCTAAACAATATGCCCAATCCTTTATCCTCAGAGTGTCAGCTATCTCTTTGCCCATGTCTTTACTGTACTGTTCAAAAAAGAACATCAAATATGTCACCAAAAAGTTACCAGGACAGTGAACAAACAGTTATGGAACCAAAGCAATTAAATAGTCAAAACTTAATGTATGATGGTGGCTACCACAACAATGAAGAGACTAGTAACTACAATAAACAGTTTTAGAATGGATGCACAAATCAATAGAGGTGGCTTTCAAACTTTTAAACAAATCATATATTAATCACATATTAAACATATATAGTTATATATTAAACAATATATTATTATTAATCCTAAAGTTGGGAATCTCTCTGAATGATTTTGAAGAACTTTACATCTGACGCTGGTTTTGGTATAGAGTTCTTTTTAAATAGCGTTAAATCAATTTAAACCCTCGTATTCTAACCCCTCTAGATTATTAGGTTTATTGCACGAGTAAAATTAATATTATGAGGTGGTTCACAAAAGCCATTGGCACCTGTGCCCACACCCTGAGGAAAGCTGCCTCCAGTTCCACACAAGTTGTCGGCTTTGGGACCACCTGGTCCAGCCGTCTCTGAATTTCATCCCTCAGGTTCAATTATTAATCCTATATTTAATAGAGTTAAAAAAATTATACCTTCAGTTTGTTAGTGAAAAGTGGCCTTAGTTAATAATAATGCTATTTATATAATGTAGGTTCATAAAAATTTAAAAGACAGTCCTTAAGCTTGCTGTTAAGGTTATTATTACTCACTTGGTATTATGTGTATCAATTTCATCAAACAAAGCTTTGAGTTCTTCTTTCCCCATAACACCATCAGCAAAAAATCCAAGGAATTCTGTCCAAGATATTGCACCATCGTCTAGCAGAGAAAAAGAGAGAAATAAAAATCAACAGGTTTCAAAGGGAAAATATAAAAAATAATGAATGGATCAATAGTGATAATAATGACCAATAAATATTGATTTCGTTTGGTTAGACAGAACATCTCTAGACACGCCACTATTTTAAAATCAATATCTGATAGATAATACCCTCAAATCTACTTACATCAAATATCTTCACACCTGATACCAAGACCATTAAATTCAACCATCTACTTTGGAACAATATTCTTTAGTACCTAAACCAGCCATATCCAGCCCAAATATTCTACCTGCTTTATGTTCAAATAAGCCAGATCTGGTTTTTCACACCTACCCTATAATGCCATTCTAAAAAAAAATAATCAAGTCATTGAAATCTCAAAGCTACAAGACAATGCCTGATTAATTCAAAACAATGAATAAATAAGCATTACATTTGACAGAGTAATCTAAATGCCAAAGGGTTAAACTACACTGAACTGCAAAAGAAATGTGATTTTTTCAAATGTCATTTTTATATGGTAAATTCTGAAAATTTATTTCGGGGATGTAAGTGTAAATATTCCAAGACATGCTGGTTTATGTCTCAGACCCAAATTGCAAGTAACCTTTCAACTTTCCCTGAAACAAGACGCCAAAACACAGGTGTGTTGAATGCCATGGGAGGCAGTCACAAACAATTGTTATGAAAACCGAAATGCATGTGCATCTCGTGGAGATTATGGGTATAAAAATCAACTTGAACAGCATTTCTGGCATTCATAATTTGGACGCACCAGGTATGACCTGATTGTCAGCAGCACAGAGAGAACAAGCTATTGGCTGATTGCAAGCAGGACAGCATGCCCTGGTTGTTGTGAAAGTTCACAATGCCCATGTCAGCACCATCACCTGGAACAGTGATACAACAACAACAACAGCACTGCAGATCATGCCCTCAGAAGGAACCCCCAGATGACCACATCCAGACAGGACTGCTTCATGCACCTCTAACACCTCCATGATTGCTTCAGACTGGCCAGCATGTCAGCTCATGAGACCATTGGCACTGGACAGCAACCCATCAGCAACGACACAGTACATCAACTGGCAGCCAACAACCTGCTTTGCCATCGTCCTGCTCGAGGGCCTGTCCTCACTGCCCACCACAGTTAGGCACGACTACAGTGGGCTACACAGCATCGACATTGGCGGCATCAACAATGGAGGTCGATAGTCTTCTCTGATGAGAGCTGGTACTGCATTTCCACCTCGGATGGCAGAGTGAGGGTTTGGTGTAGGAGGGGTGAATGCTACAGAGATGCATGTGTCATGGAGAGAGACGCATGGGGTGGTCAAAGCATCATAGTTTGGGGCGCTATAGGCCTGAATCAGAGAATTGGGCCCCATGTGTTCCAAAATGTTGGTGCAGGCAGAGGGAATGGCATCACAGCACAGCGCTACATTGACCAGATCCTAAGACCTCACACCATGCCCTTCTTTGCGCATCACCATAACCACGTGTTCCAGCAGGACAATGCTCCTTCCCACACAGCCAGGATCACCATGGACTCCTTGCATCAGCACAACGTCAGAACCATGGCCGGCTCTCAGCCCGAAACTGAACCTGAGGGATGAAATTCAGAGACAGCTGGACCAGGTGGTCCCAGGGCCAACAACTTGTGTGGAACTGGAGGCAGCTTTCCTCAGGGTGTGGGCACAGGTGCCAATGACTTTTGTGAACTGCCTCATGCACTCCATGTACCAACAGTGTATGGCTGTTTTGAACACCCAGGGAGGGCATACATGGTACTGAACATGTCACACCCTACAATCTCAATGTGTTGGATCTGCCCACTACCAGAACACATGACAATGACCCATAGACTGTAGTCAAAGTGCATCCAAGGAATTAACTTTATCAAATTTATCAAAATTTATTTCTGATGTAATGAAATTAAAACATATTTCACGATCACACATGTCTTGTGTTTCTTTTGTGGTTCAGTTTATGGTTGTAATCATTTCAGCTAATAGACTACAAACATTCAAACTGCCACCTGATCACTCAGAATCACAGTGGATCATCACCTTGAACATCAAAATGTGTGAAGAAGTTATTGTTCATGAACACAATTTAGAAAAAAAAAATGTAAAAATGAGAGGAGTATGTCAACTGATACAGCATCAGTATATAACTGGTAATAATTTTAGTGATCCTGAATGAATGAAATACAAAAGGTCATCTGGGTTGATGTGAAATTTTAAGGAGTTGTACCGTCTACACTATTACTATTACCAAATTAATAATGAATATCTGATTTTTGTGACTTTAATTTGCATAGATGTTGGCACTGGGGTGAGCATCCAGTCATAGAAACCATGCCAGAACACACAATGGAGTCTGGTGCCTTTCACCCCCTTACCCCCAGCCTTACCAGCTCCAATTGTCCAACCCATGCCAGCATGGGGAACAAATGTTTAATGATGATGTCATTGTTTAGATCAGTCAAGTGAGCCCAGATTTATCAGCATGGGTTGGAAAGATCAATAATTCATTATTTTCCTTTGGTCTTCTCTCTTGAATAAGTTCAATTGCAGGTCCCAAGTTGTCAAATCCAGTTTAACCATCTTACCATATATACTAGTGTATAAGTTGAATCTCTTATAGATCATTTTTAAGATGAAATTAATGGGATCAATTATTACAAGGATACTACTTATCAAAGGCTGAAATTCACACTAGAATTCAAAATGCTATATCAGTAGCAGCAGCTGCTGTAAATAAATATAAAAAAACAATGTGAAGTACAGTAATAATCCCAATTTACTTGCTCTTTTACTCTCATCCATCACACTCAACAAACCCATTATCTGTGAAGAAGTAGGTTTGACTTTTACATGAGATATACAGAAAATTCCAGATTTTTAGGGGGTTGACTTTTACAGGCCATCAACTTTTACACAAGACTATATATTAGGCTGTCAAGAAAGTTCTTGCGGTTTTTAACCGTTAAATTCAGATGCACATATCTCGGCTCAAACAAAACTTTATTAATCAAAATAAACACCATCAGAATCAACACACTTTTGCCAATGCAAAACAAATTTATTTATGCCAGTAGCATAAAAATCCTGCATTCTGGTGGTGATGAAGTCATTGAAGGTGTGTTTGACATTGTCTTGGTTTTTGAAGCATTACTCATGCAGGAAGTTGTCAAGATGCTTGAAAAAGTGGTAGTCAGTAGGCCAGAGGTCTGGTGAGTATGGTGGATGAGGCAGAGTTTCATAGCCCAATTCGTTCAATTTCTGCAGGGTCAGTTGTGCGACGTACAGCCAAGCTTTGTTGTGGAGAAGAATTGGTCCTTTTCTATTGACCAATGCTGGCTGTTGTTGTCAGAGTTTCTCATGCATTTCATCCATTTGCTGACAATACTTCTCCGCCGTAATGGTTTTGCCTGGATCCAAAAAGCTGTGATGGATGGGACTGGCCACAGACCACCAAGCAGTCACCATGACCTTCCTTTAGTGCAACTTTGGCTTCAGGAAGTGCCGTGGAGCTTTGTTGGTGTCCAACCACTGAGCTGAGCATTGCTGGTTGTCGTAAGGAATCCACTTTTCATCGCAAGTCACAATCCAGTCGAGAAACAGATCATTTTTGCGTAAAAGAAGGGAAGACGACACTTCAAAACAGCGTTTTTTTGGGGTTGTCGTTCAATTCATGCAGCACCCATTCCTCAAGTATTTTTGTTTTTCCAATCTCTTTCAAGTGGTTGGAAATTATCGTATATGTTATGTCTAATTCAGAAGCAAGCTCTCGAACAGTTGTGCATAGATTGGCCTCGACTAAGGCTCTTAGTTGATCGTTGTCAACATCCAATGGTGGACCACTACGTTTATCATCTTCAAGACACTCATCACTGCTACGAAATTTCTTGAACCACGATTGTGCTCGTTGATATTGTGAGCTGTTTCAGCAGCTTTTCAGCCTAGCTTGAACTGGAATAAGAAAATTGTGCAAATTTGCTTTTTGTCCATGTTGTATTCAACATTCCAGAAAAAATGGCCTAATTATTCAAAAACAAAAAGGGTAACACGATTTGATAGAGCGAAAAACGGGCTTTAAAATGCTATATAAAGTCAAAGTAATTTAACGAAAATTAATTTGAAAATACATCATTTAAAACCAAAATTAAAAATTCCGCAACAACTTTCTTGACAACCTAATAGTATTCTAAATCTACCTTGGCCTCTCTAACCCTAACAATCTATTTCTATTTAGTTTGTATTGTCTACTTGTCTTCAACATCTAGCTTAAATTGTATATTTGTCTTGCAGTATAGTTGTCTCTCTTGCTTATATCAACCTTTACTGTTGATACCTAATCATGTTTTTAATTCACTTGTTTCCAATTTCTCTATCAAGTATACTATCAAGTGTATAATACACATTCATGTGTGTTATACACTATCAAACCTACAGCCAATCCATGTTCCACTACTACAAAGAACTTCTTGAACATGCATAATTTAGTTAGTTCTTCATATGGAAAGAGCATTAGCCCTTTAGCATTTAAACTAACCATATCCAACCAAAAGATTCTATCTGCTTTATATTAAACTAGCTGGATCTGGTATTTCACAACTACCCTAAACTATTACACCACTGAAATCACAGAGCTATGAGATAAGCCATGATTAATTCAAAACAATGTGAATAAGTAAGTATGATACATTTGACAGAGTAATCTGAATGCTAAAGAGTTAAGGTAGCATCTGTTGCTTAACCCTTTAGCATTCAGATTAATCTGTCAAATGTAAAGCCTCTTTAATTACATTGTTTAAATTAATTGTACAGCATCTTGTAACTCTGAGATTTTGGTGATGTCCCTGTTTATTTTTAGAATGACTTTGTAGGGTAGGTGTGAGGTCAGAGCTGGCTGGTTTGAGCATAAAACCCGAAGACAATTTTGGCCTGATATGGCCGGTTTAAACACTAAAGGGTTAAATCAAACTTCTATTTTCATCATACAAAAAAGGCAATTAAGTACTATCTTATCTAGAACATTTGTTATCACTTTCATTAAACGATCACTTAGTTTAATTTCTTCTTTCTAATAACTTTTCTTTTCATTTATTAATGATACTTTCATTCATTACTTTCTTAGACAAACCACATTTACTTAGACATCACACTGGTTACATTCATCCTTCAGCAACTGCCTTCAAAAGACCTGCACTTTCTCTAACTCATTACCTTAATTTAAATTTCTCAGTCTTTATAATTTGTTGATGCTGCATATTCTTAATTAGTGCAGTTATTGATATAGAGCTCTACTTTGTTTTGGTTTCCAATAAATAAGCTAATGATATGCTCATGATTTTTAAGGTGTTTTAAGCACTAAAATACCAAACACCCACTTAAGAAGTTGTTTACTATTTAAACACATAGACCTATACAATTTCAATGCTAGAAATACTGATAGTTAAAAATTGACTGTTACATACAGAAAACAAGGTTTAAATTTTGACCTGCCATGCTTAAAAAATTAGAACTTATTTTGACCTATCCAATAGAACTTTCTCATTGTTTTATATTGATTTCTTGTGATTCTAAGAAACATTCTATGGAAAGATAGTTTTTTTTTTGTTTTGTTTTTTTTTCCATCATATAAAAAGACCATTATTATTTAAAAAAAGCGATACAAAGAAATCTTGGTTTCAAAATCAAATTAAAACTGCAGAGTCATTGAGAAAGTCATCTTGCAAAAATATTTCATGCTTAATTATTTATCATTATCATATCTTCAATAAATAAAGTCTTCAATAAATAAAGTTATACATCATCACAGCATTCGATTGTTAATAACTCTTCTTTCACTATATCAATGGCTGACTTTGTTACTTCCAGTCAAGCACATTCCTATACAGATGATACCAATTTTCCATCTTACATAATTTTTCACATATCGGCAGAATCCTTATGCAATCTAGGCACTTCACATTAAACATAATATACCACTTCTATCCTCCAATGATACCATAGTAATTTAGTTATCTTCAACAATACTAAAACAGTCACAACACACATAGTATTATACCTTCTCTAACACATAATGCAAACCTTCTTCAACTTTCATGACAAACACATATCTATAACATAGATGGTATGTATCCCAAAGGTTACGCTTTCTTTTCAGAGTCAAAAACTAATTCAGCTGGGAACAGCTGCTGGCCCTATACACGAAACAGCTGTGTTCCAGACCAAAGTAAATGGGATGGTGCAACTGTTACATGCACACACACACACATACACACATGCAAGTATTGTAGACCTCATCCAAAAATGGCCATCCAATTGATTGATAAGCCTTCACTCAGTTACACAAAGCAACTGCTGATATACTATGTTCGCCCTCTGTCTCCTCTATTACTAAAAAGATTCCTGTACCCTTGAATTATTAGTATCCTCACTCAAAGGCACTCAATCATCTACACAGGATTCATGTTGCATTCAATCCCAAAACCACATAAATGACTTTTATCCAAAACTTTATCCCCAAAGCTGCAATCCTCTAGAATTCCCTTCCTTTCCAAATTTCCCCAGTAGATAACAATCTGCAGGAATTTAAGATAAATCTCTCAATCACACTGACCATTGCAGTCAAGGAGGGCCTCCATTTCTTCTCCTTCCAAAACTAAACTCTAAAAAGTCAAATAGATTTTCCATTATCTGGAAAATATTTTTAGAAAAACATGAATATATTTCCCATTTGTACTCTTAAAAACCTAAAGCTATATAAAAGAAAATCATTTTTTTTTTTATCATTGGCTATAATAAAAATATATATTATTATTGGCTGTAATAAAAAAATATTTTTATTGACTGTAAAGTAAGGATATCTTAGAAGCAAGCCAGATTCCTAACTCAATTACAATTCCCAGTTGTAACTGCTACATTTTATATGTAACAATAACCCTTGAGAGAAGCATGAAAGTCACAACTAATCTCTAGGTTATTATAATCAAATATGTTCCCTCAAAACTAAACCATTTATTGCAATGTTTATGATCACTAGTACAAAAGTGCCATTTCCAGAATACCAAACACTGATAATTATTCTAATTATCACACACAATTTGGATTATATCACCCATCATTTTATATTTGTCTACTTCAACTATTATAATGTACAATTAGTTAAACAGCTACAACTCACAACCATTACACTGTCACAGCTACCACAACCATTACATCAAACAACTATCACAACTATAAATCCAATTCTCTGAGTAACAAATAACCTCCATTTAGTGTGTAAACCATACATTACTCAAATTAGTATCATCTTTAAAAATAGGAGACATGTTATCTTGTCATCTTGGAGAAAAAAAGGGGAAAATAGTTACAGTGGAGGCCCCTTTAATCACAGAGTTGCATTGTCAAGGCTGACCTGGGTTAAGACAATGATAACCTCACCATTACAGCTATCCAGTTATTTCAACTAGCAAAACTGATACAACTCACAGTTGCTATAACAATGACAACTGCATTGATTACCAAATCTGCCCACACAATTTTATTACAGCTTTACATCTTCAATTATTTCTTCAGCCAGATGTCTACACCATTTCTATGATCTGTGCAAGTCAATGTCCACTGTGACAATCACTGTAACCATTCCATTACTTTTATTTCTTTAATAATCCTTCTCTCTCTCTCTCTCTCTCTCACTCACTCACTCTCTGCACATCCATTCTTTTTTTCTCCTCTATTTTTTTCCCATTCTTTTCAGCATCTTTTATTTTCTGTTTTATAATTTCTCTCATTTTCCCCACTATTTTCAGTCTCCTTCCTACTCCATCAATCTCTCTGCTTTTCTTGTTACTTTGCACCCACTTTTTCACACTCCTCTCTCTCTCTCTCTCTCTCTCTCTCTCTCTCTCTCTCTCTCTCTCTCTCATATATATATATATATATATATATATATATCTTCTCTCTCTCTCTCTCTCTCACTAGTTCCCATTTTCTTTCTTCTTGCTTTTATTCACTCCTTTGTCTTCCACAACTCCTCCACTCAATTGTTTTCCCATTTCTGTTTTTACCCTTTTACTACTCCCTTTTTCCTATCTTCTCTTTACCTCACATTTTAACTATTCCTTTTCTCTCTAACCTTCATCTTTATTATCATTATCGCTGAATAGTAGAAATTATGCCAGAAACAGACAACTCCAAACTAAATGACTACTTCAATATACAGTTCATTTTAGAGCAAAACCTGATTTTGATATTGTTTTTCATCCAATCACAATTAAAAATTAAGCACCAACAAGATAATTAGGTTAAATTAAGTAAACATATTTCAAGACCTTTACTTACCAAAGGAGAGTTTAAATAGAAAAAGGATGATAATTAATTTCTATGAATGAAGAGGTAGGAATAACTGTGTGATAAAAAGATTGCTTCCCAATGAAATGGTCTGGGTTCAGCCCACTATGTGCCACTTTGGGTTTGAGCCTTCGTACACATGCGTCATACAGTCTGCCTTTTACTCTGAGTGAGAGGCCCTTTGTCACCAGCTGAGGTAAGAGCTCTCTGAACTTTGCCCAGGCTATTCTTATTCTAGCAGCTACACTTTCAGCGCACCTTCCCCCACTACTAACTTGGTCACCCAGATATCGGAAGCTATCAACTACGTATAGTTTGTCTCCCTGGAATGTGGCAGAAGTTGTTTTCTACACATTTTCAGTGTTTATTGCTCCTGAACATCTGCCACATACAAAAAGTAACTTCCTTTGATATTGCTGCACCTCTCATGTGCCCATAGCTTACACTGGGTACATCTTATAGAGTTTCTACCAACGCCTTTTCTACAGATCTAGCAGGGCCATCTACCTGAAGGGGGTTTGTGTTTTGTCTACCTTCCTACTTATTAGGAGTTTGGTTTTAGCTAGGTTGACTCTAAAGCCCTTCAATTCTAGTCCTTGCTTCCACACCTGAAACTTCTCTAGTTCTGATAGTGACTCAGCAAGTAACGCAAGGTCATCAGCATAGAGGAGCTCCCAAGGGCATCCTGTCTTGAATTCTTGTGTTATTGCCTGGAGGACTATGATAAATAGGAGGGGGCTGAGGACTGAACCTTGGTGGACCCCTACCTCTACCCGGAATTTTTCACTGTTCTCGCAATAAACACTGAAGATGTACAGACAACAGACTCCATCACATGCCAGGGTGAGAAACTAGACGGAGTTAATAGCTTCCGCTACCTAAGCAACCATGTCTGTATTGGTGGATGTTGCTCTGAGAGTGTAGCAGCTAGAATAAGAATAGCCTGAGCAAAGTTCAGGGAACTCCTACCTCTGCTGGCAACTAGATGACTGCTGAGGACATGTGTAGGCTTGAAAGAAATGAAGCTAGCATGATCCACTGAATGTGTATTGTCAGTGTGCATACATGACAGTGTTTTATTTCTATTGTTTGTGCAGTGCATGTGTATACGTGTGGGTAGGTTTGTGAGAGTGTCTTGTATTTGTCAGGGTGGTGTGTGTTATTGTGTGTGTGCACGTGCTTGTGTGTGTATGTGTATACGTGTGTGTGTGATATACACACACAATACAATCCCAACAATCATATATATATGTATGTATGTATTTATCTTACATATTAAAACTGAAAATGTCTGTGTTTGTGTGTGTGTATGTCCTCGTTTCACGCTAAAACAACTTGACCAATTTTTCTTAAACTTCATACACACATTGCTTATGTGACTGGGGAGGTTTTAAGTATAAAATAAATTTTGAAAAAATGTTCAGGTAAATGGCAGGAGGAATAACATTTGGGCGCAAGTGAACAGTGGGAATAATTATTTTTATGCTTTCAAGGGAAATAACCACCAAAGGAAATAACCCATTCATTTTCATTATGCTTATTTCTTAGTGGAGGCGCAATGGCCCAGTGGTTAGGGCAGCGGACTCGCGGTCATAGGATCGCGGTTTCAATTCCCAGACCAGGCATTGTGAGTGTTTATTGAGCGAAAACACCTAAAGCTCCACGAGGCTCCGGCAGGGGATGGTGGCGAACCCTGCTGTACTCTTTCACCACAACTTTCTCTCACTATTTCTTCCAGTTTCTGTTGTATTTCAAAGGGCCAGCCTTGTCACGTTCTGTCATACTGAATCTCCCCAAGAACTACGTTAAGGGTACACATGTGTACTTGCACATTGCACATTGATTTCACGAGCAGGCTATTCCATTGATTGGATCAACTGGAACCCTCGTCATCATAACCGATGGAGTGCTGTAGTAATATATATATATATATATATATATATATATATATATAAAATTATTGATCTATCTGTTTCCCAGCCCTTGGCTATATATCTCAAATGGAAGCTAATTGTCAATTCCATGGAAGAAATATCTTTATTCCTGCTAGATATGCATACATCAAAGAAGAATAGGACAATACTTACAAATTCTTCTACCTTCACTGAAATTAAATTTATTCCTTTACTCTCTCTCTCACATACACTTTTCAAACTACTTTCCAGTCATTTCAAAAAGTTTCTTTACTACCAAGTACATCATCTATATTACCAGCATTTATCTATTTCAATTTGACTTGAATTTTTAATTTGTGTGTTTCTCTCACCACTATTTACATATTCACACACACATAATTATAAAAAAATTTCATACGTACATACTTATGTACGTATGGATGTATAATCATCATTTAACATTCAATTTTCCATCCTTGTATATAGAATTTTTTGCAGTAGATTTTCTACAGCCAGATGCCTTTCCTGTTACCAAACCCCAACTGTTTCCAAGCAAAGTAATATTTTCCCATGGCCAAATGTTTTCCACTGAAGATTAGAAACAAACAACACCTTTATGATGTTGATGCTCATTTACAACCACAACATGATGTCAAGACAAGCATGTACACACACACACACACACACACAGATACAGGGTGTCCAGAAAGTTTCACCTGATTTTTATTTTATTGTAAACTGTATTGTATTATAGTTTTCAAAATAAGAATCAGGCAAAACTTTCTGGACACCCTGTATATAGATAGATACACACACACACACACAGAGGGTGGTACATAAGTGCAAAACAAGGTGAAGAAAATAGTACTCGAATGTGCTTTTATCGAAGCTGCAAAATTATCACAAAAATTGTTACTCAGAGTATCACATTCCCATTAGTTGGACAGTTGTGATGAAAATTGAATTAAAATTCAATACTTTTAATTCAGTTTTCATGACAACTGTCCGACAAATGGAAACGTGAAACTCTGACTAACAGTTTTTGTGATAATTTTGCAACTTTAAGTATATATATATATATATATACATATACATACATACATACATACATACATACATACATACATGCATACCTCGGCTTAAGTCATTTTGATTTAAGCTGTTCTCAATTATACGGTTTTCAAAAATAATACATGGAAAAATAAAAATCAAGTCAAGTCATTTTACTTGACTTTACATCTCTCTGCCACAAATATTGGAATCGTAGAATCCCTAGAAAACCGATAAAAGCACATAAAATCATGTTACTGTACAATAAATAAGAATAAAACCATATAAAACCATATTAAAATACATACAGTAGATGTTAACATACACACCATAAAGTAGTGTAGGTTAGTGAACGAAATCATGAAATCAACTGTGTTGTCTTATTTATCGGTCTTTTGGAGCTCATATTGCACTGTAGTTCCATATTTACCATTAGGGGTCATTGTCACTCATGATTCCTGCATTTGTTTTGAAATCAGATTTGTTTATGTCTGTTCATTGGCTACTTTCTCATTCGCATTCATTTGTGACTTTGTTTTTTAACCCCATGGCTCCTAAGGAAATTCATAGTGAAAGTGCTAAGTGTTATGCTATAATGCTGGAAGATAAACTGGCTATGATAAAACGCTATGATGTAATTGCACAATCTTTTGGGATGAGTCGGACAACTGTATCGACGATTGTACATATAAGGACAAGATTTTAGCACATATCAAACCTGAAGCCCCAGGGATGAAGAACACTGCCATCAATAAGAAAAGAGGCAAAATCTTTGAAGAAATGGAAAGTCTTCTTTCTCTTTGGATTGTTAGGTTGAATCGTCAGCGTGCTACTATTAGTCAAAAAATCATTCAAGAGAAAGTGTTGTCTTTGTTTGAGGACCTGAAGAAAAATTTTTTATCACTGGCTTCAGCTATACATATACTAAAATGGAATAAGACAGAAAAGATTTGGGTGACCACTGCACAAGGATGCCACACAAATATCTGAAGTGTTCCATATTTTTTAATAGGCACTGACATGGCTGTGTGATAAGAAGTTTGCTTTCCAACCACATGGTTCCACATCCAGTCCTACAGTATAGTACCTTGGGCAAGTGTCTTCTACAATAGCCCCAGGACAACCAAAGCCTTGTAAATGAATTTGGTAGAAGGGAACTAAAAGAAGCCCATCATGTAGTTAGTGATAATAAAATAAAATAGAAACAAGAACCTATATATCATCATCATCATCATCATCATTGTCATTGTTTAACATCCATTTTCTATACTTGCATGGGCTGGATGGAGCTTTTTAGGCAAATTTTCTACGGCCAGCTGTCCTTCCTGTCACCAACCATTAACTGTTTTCAAATAAAGTAATATTTCCCTACAACCAGACATGTTTTCTCAGAAGATTGAAAAGGAAGGACACTATATGCATGGTGGTGACATTCATATGACTATCACTTGAAGTCAAGTGAGTGGCTGCAGCTTTTGTTGCTTCTTTAGTTTCTTTCCGTCTTCTTACTTAAAGATGGCGGATATCAATGAATGGAACAACAGTAGATCACATGTGACATGTGACAACATTTAATTTTTTTTATTTTTTTCAATGCTGGTTGATGCTTTTCATTTTAATTTCTAAACCAAACGACTTCTACTACCTGTTATATTGCTTCAAGTGAGAAATTTTACAGAAACTTAACCAGATACATGTGATACAACTGCTGAAAATATAACTGACAAAGAGAGAAAAATCTGATGCTGCTGCAAGGATTATATTGACGTTCACACAACAAGAAGAAAACTCCCAAATTTTCATACAAATGTGAATTTATTTTGGATGTGGTTGTATGTGACTAGTCATGTATGCATGTGTGTTTGTGAAAAAAAAAAAATATATATATATATATATATATATATATATAATTTGTTTCAGTCATTTGACTGTAGCCATGCTGAAGCACTGCCTCTAGTTGAACAAATAGACCTCAGTAGTTATTCTGTGTAAGCCTAATACTTATTCCATCAGTCTCTTTTGACAAACTGCTATGTTACAGGGACGTAAACACACTAACATCAGTTGTCAAGCGATGGGGGGGGGGACAAACATAGACACACAAACATACATATCATCATCATCATCATCATCGTTTAACGTCCGCTTTACGGGCTTCTTTCAGTTTCCGTCTACCAAATCCACTCACAAGGCTTTGGTCAGCCTGAGGCTATAGCAGAAGACACATGCCTAAGGTGCCATGCAGTGGGACTGAACCCGGAACCATGTGGTTGAGAAGCAAGCCTCTTACCACACAGCAATGTCTGTGCCTATATATATATATATATATATATACACACACACACACATATATATATATATATATATATATATATATATACACACACACATACATATATATATATATATAAACACACATACAGGGTGGGCCAAAAGTCATGAACAAATTAAGTTCAATACCTGCTTCAATTTTCCTAAAATTGGATTAGATAAATTAAATAGCAATGAATACACATGCACATGATGAACAAAATGAATAATAATAATAATAATAATAATAATAATAATAATAATAATAATAATAATAATAAATGCTCGGATGCAGTGGCTCTCATGGCTTCTGATCTTAATTGATTGGAAGTGTTATCATGTACATTGTTTCGTCTTGGTAGAAAAGATGGACTACAGCAAATACTCTGCTCAATACCACAGATTTGCTTGTCAGTTGTTTGACCTTAACCAGTTGAGCATGTCCCTTGGTGGCTGACAATATGTGCATCTCTGATCCTGAGCAGAAGTAGTGGGGGAGCACCATAGCCATGTGTTGAGAGGAATTCTTTGGGGCTTGATTAATTCACCTTTGGAAACATGGGTGTTTTGCTCAACATCCTTAAACAAATCTTATTCAGGGACCTTTTGAGCGGGATGGGCTATTCAACCTGAAGAAAATTTTAACTGGGCCCACCTGCGAGGTCATGTGCTGTTTATGAGATCACCATGTCATGTACATATGATTGTGATGCATGTGCCTGGTGTACCCTTATCAGATGGGTAGTCATGTTGGGTATAATGGGCTTCGTATATTTTACCGCAGTGTCACTTTGATGGCATGCACTGCTCTCTCACTCAATCATCATCATCATCATCGTTTAACATCCGCTTTCCATGCTAGCATGGTTTGAACGATTTGACTGAGGACTGGTGAACCAGATGGTTACACCAGGCTCCAATCTGATTTGGCAGAGTTTCTACAGCTGGATGCCCTTCCTAACGCCAACCACTCCGACAGTGTAGTGGGTGCTTAATAATAATAATAATCCTACAATAGGCACAAGGCCTGAAATTATGGGGAAGGGGGCTGGTCAATTACATTGACCTCAGTGCATAACTGGTCTTATTTCATTGACCCTGAAAAGATGAAAGGCAAAGTCGACCTCAGAAGAATTTGAACTCAATGTAAGGACAGACAAAATACTGCTAAGCATTTTGCCCGGCATGCTAATGATTCTGCCAGCTCGCTGCCTTTCTACTTAAGGCATAAGGTCTGAAATTTTGTGGGAGGGGATTGGGTGATTACATCAACCCCAGTATCTAATTGGCACTTATTCTATTGACCTCAAAAGGATGAAAAGCAAAGCGGAAATTGAACTTAGATGGATGAAATCATACTAAGCATTTTGCCTGGTGTGCTGATGTTTTTGCCAGCTTACCAATAATAATGATGATGATGATTTATTCAATTATTTATTATAATAATAATGAAATATTAATGAAATGCTAAAGATTTTGGTGTGTGACTTTTGGCCCATCCTCTCTCTCTCTCATATATATATATATATATATATGTATATATATATATATATATGTATATATATATATATATATATATATATATATATCCTCTACAGCAGTACACCTGTTTCTGCCCTCATTCATGATCACCCCCCCCCCCCCTCTGGCCAGGTAATATACCTCCTCTGTAGCAAGACACCCGTTTCTACCTCTCTGTCTCTGTCACAATCTAACCTTTCATGATCCGACACAAGATCACCTCCTTCAATACCCACTCCTCCTTAATGGGGACTGAACTGTATCATTCAATTTTTCAAATAAAGAGAAGTTATTGTAAATACCCACAAAAAGAAATGTTTTGAAAATTCTTTAACTAGGATACAATTGAAAGACTGTAGCAAGAACTTTGTCCTGAGTTTGCTATAGTTCAAAATTTGATCCCTTATGTTCAGTGATTATGGTTCTTTCATTAAGGTAAAAAATATCTTTTTGCCCTTATTTATATACATGGAGTGCAGTATTTAATAAGTTTCAGGCTACAAGGACACTTTCAACTGGAATTGTCATTCCAGTTGAGAGGTAGTGGTAATTTCATCTCTAAATCCAGATGAATATGTATGCTGGTTAAATCTGTTTTTAAACTGCTCCATATATCACTGCTAATGAAGGCATAAAATATTTGGTGAGCAATTCTGAAATTACAAGTTGGCTGTTGGATTGAGAATAAGTGAGGGCTGGGCTGACTTGTAATGTGTTTTCACTTGTAGTTTGAGATATATAAGGCAACAGCAGGGTGTTTTGTATTTTTTTGTTGAATTGTATGGAATTAGTGTGGCTGTAAAATACTTATGTAGTTTTAACAGAGATTTAGCTGTTAGTTTTTATACTCTAACTATAAATGGATTCAACCATGTAATATTTTCCTTTCTTCTTATAAACTATCTGCTTGAAAGAACATTTAAAAAGTGCAGCACTGTACAGGGTGGAACTGCACAATCGCAAATATGCCAATTGGAGGATGGGTCAGATATTCTATTTATTCCATCTATTAATTTTTTTATAATGCCTAGTGGATGATTGATGTCTTTCAGTATCTGTTTTTCTTCCTATCATTTAATCAAGAAGGAAAACAGTGTCCATTACTCTTTATAGAGGATCTGAGACTTGTTGAAGGAACAAAACAAATGTTTTCTCAAGTTGGAGACCTAGCCTGAATGTTTGCAAAAGAGGGGACTTCACTAAATGCATCCACAGTGCCAGGTGGTGATGTAAAACTGACAATGGACTAGTCTATCACCTAAGTCGACCTGGTAGGATTTGAATTCAGAATGCAAAAATCTGGAACAAACATTGCAAGACATCCAGCCTGTTGTTCTTACAGTTCTGCCAAATCACTATGCTGGGCTGGTACATTTTAATCAACTCTGAGAAGATGAAAGGCAAAGTTGACCTTGGCAGGATCTGAACTCAGTATGCTGAGTCTGAGTGAATACCATGACACTCCACCAATTCATCACCTGTGTGTATGTAATGTCCTTTTCTGGCTTTGTATAAGCGCAGCCCTTACCAGTAACAGGACCAAAGTAGTATATAGGAAATTAACAACTCTTTAATTAGTGGTGATTATCATATAATGCTTCTTAAACAGGCCTATTAAATCCTTTCTTAGCTTATCCATGCTGTGGTTATTCATGTTGTGAAAGCTAGTTAAACCATTAGCTCTACACAACCTGGGACTTAATATATGGGCCCTTCTATGTTTGCTTATATTGTCTAGGATGAAGAGGTAGACTAGTCTGGAAACCTCTGCTCCATTTCAATTCTCTAGTAAGATGAAGAATACGGGACTATCCTCCTTTTCTACTCAGAGGGAGTTGTTATACAACAGAAGCAGCTTCCTGACACTGATAATGATATCAATACCATCAATTGTAGTATACACTTTACCAAATTCCAGTATGTCAAATTGAGTAAATCTACAGTGCATTTTATCCTGCATGACCTCAAACTAATGAATTACTTCAGCACACAGTTCCATTGAGCTAATCTGGTGATGTTCCTAATTTTGAGATACGTCAAGTTTTACTGAACCTAATTAATTTTTGAAGGAGTTGTTTAGCTTTCATTTGGGGTTGAAAAATTTCATTCTTTAAATAGGGCACTTGTATAGCAAGGCATGCCATACTGTATTCTATGTTTAGTTATGTGATTAATGTCTTTACCTCAATATTTATTGTTTTATGTACTGAGGCTTATTTTCTTTTATGTTTTAGTGATGTTGTCTGAGAAAATTGTATGTTGCAATGTCTAGAGTACATACATTTTGATCTATCAGAAAATATATAAATATTAGGTGATTGTATGAAGTACATCAAAGAGTTGATGCAAGGGTTTTGGAAGGTGTTGGCATGAGGTCAGAATCTTGCCTGTTTATACAAGATTAGAGAAATGCTGCTCAGACTCCGCACAGTCCTTATTTTGGTTTAGGGTTTTGTGTTTTAAAGTCAAACTTTTCAGCCTGTATTATGATGACGCCTTTCTCAGAAAAAGGAGGCTTTACAATTTATATGCTTGATGACACCTTCATTTTATTTACTTATTTATTTATCTATTTTTGATGAGGCATAATGTGTAGAGCTTCATTGACAATAATCCTAACATTTATGGAACAGACAAAATGCTATTTTTCATCTCTGGTTTTTATTAGTGTTCAGCCAGACAAGAACTGGTATAAACTCAAAATTAAAGTTACAAACAAGAAAAAGACTACTAAATACTTTCTGTAATGTTTATTCATTTGTATAACATTTATGATTCATTCCCTAAAGCAAGATGGTGGCTGTGTGTGTGTGTGTGTATATATACATTACACATTTATACACTCACACAAACACACATATACATATATATATAACTTTCACTATCAATCTGTTGTCTACATTTTCTTGTAAGGTGGACTTGACAGCTCAGCAGTACAACAAATCACCATTTTAAATCCTATGTTATCTCAGTTAAGTAACTTTCACAGTCAGCTTGTACAACATTTTACCCAGCCTGAGTTTTTCATTTGTTTTGCCTCATATGTTCCTACTTGGAGAGGCAACTCTGCTGTATACATTAACTGATACTTTTAATGCGTAACTGCTCTCATCTCATTTCTCTCCTGTCTATATAGATCTTCCACATTCAATGTAAATTTCTCAGTCATACAATATCACATTTTCTTGAATTCATCTAACGTCTCCCTAAATGCTTTCCTCTAGTTACTACACTAATCTCAGAATCAGATCCAACACTAATAATATCATCTAGATAATATGTATAGTGTATTACATGTAGACTCAGGCACAGCTGTATGACTGAAAAGCTTGTTTCCCAACCATGTGGATTGGAATTCAGTCCTACTGCATGCAACCTTGGGAAGATGTCTTCTATAACAGCCCCAGGCTGACAAAAGCCTTGAGAATAAATTTAGTAAACAAAAATTGAAAAGGTGTGTGTGTGTGTGTGTGCATGCGCTTCCTGGTTGTAACATCATGTGATAGTTGTAAAGAAGTGTCCCCGTCACGCAAGCAGTGTCAGTTGTTTCCAATATTCTATAAAAACATGTCCAATCATGGAGAAATATTACCTTGCTTGAAAACAAGAGAGGGTTGGCAACAGGAAGGGTATCCAGCTGCAGAAAATCTGCCTCAACGAATTCTGCTTGACCCATGCAAGTATGGAACAGTGGATGTTAAAAGACAATGATGATAAAGATGATGATTTAGTGAATTATCTAAGCACTATGAAGCTGATTTCATGGGTGCTTCTACTGCTAATGTATGTCTGTTCATCTGTTAATGGTGAGATTTTTCAGTTAAAAATGAAATGCCAGTTATTCTGCTGCACTTTTCATTGCTTGCTTTCACACAAAGTGAATGAGGAAAGGATGTAATGGATGGACAAAGAGTTGTGGTTGTGTGATAAGAAATTTGCTTCCCAACCACATGGCTTCAGGTTCAGTCCCTCTGTTTGACACTTTTGGCAAATGACTTCTACAACAGCCTCAAGTCAATCAAAGCCTTGTGAGGTGATTTGGTAAACTGAAACTGAAAGAAACTCATTGTATATGTGTATGTGCTATTTCTTTACTACCCACAAGGGGCTACACACAGAGGGGACAAACAAGGACAGACAAACGGATTAAGTTGATTATACCGACCCCAGTGTGTAACTGGTACTTATTTAATCGACCCCGAAAGGATGAAAGGCAAAGTCGACCTCGGCGGAATTTGAACTCAGAACGTAGCGGCAGACGAAATACCACTAAGCATTTCGCCCGGCGTGCTAACGTTTCTGCTAGCTCGCCACTACATATGTGTATGTGCATGTGTGTGTGTGTGTTACTGTCTCCTTGCCTCGACATTGTGTCACAGTTGCAAATAAGTGTCATCATCATGCAAGCAGTGTCCGTCATTTACAATCTTCTGTGAAAATATGTTTGGTCATGGGGAAATATTACCTTACTTAAAACAAGTGAGGCAGTAATAAGGAGGGCATCCAGCTGTAGAAAATCTTCCTCAACAAATTCCATCCAACACCATAGACAAGTGGAGATGATGATGATGATGAATATTGGTGACTGTTTTTTTTTTTATAAGTAGCACATATGTAAGAAACAAATTGACATGTTGTCATTAGTATCAACAGATTAAATTAAACTTCATTCAAATCATATTTCTCAAATAATTTGGTTTCTTTTCATTGCAAAATTTCATATTTCTGTGAGAGAGATACACACACACACACACAGACTCACATATATATACTGAGTCAGACAGCCATGTAACCACACAGACAGATAGACATGCTAAATAGAGAAACTAAGAAAGTGACAGACAAATAGATGAAAATACCAATTTTTACATTTTTTATTGTTTATTTTTTTATATATACCTTCTTTAAGAAGGTGTAGGAATGGATCATGTGGATTTATCCTTTTAAGAACAGAGCTTACAAAAGAAGTAGGAGAAAGTGCTGCTGCTGTTACTACTGCAGATGATGATGATGATGCATATATAACAAGGTCACTGTGTTGCAATGTAAAGTACAGAAAATATTGATTGGTGGGGAAATAAGATATGGAATTTATAATAACACTATCCTTCACCACAAGTAAAGATGATCTCTGTAGAACTGTCAATCCCATAAACCTGAGAAGGATGAGGAAGTTAGAGAGACTTGAAATAATATGTGAAGTAAATGAAGGATGGCAAGGTGATGATGACGACAGGTTTTGAAATGTGATAGAGAACAGATAAAGCACACTGGATAAAGTTGTTAGAGCTATCATAGCAGGGGTTAGAGGTAGGTTAGAGAAAATTTGGAATGGTAAAACTTAACACTGTAAGAGAGAACTAGAAGCAACGACAGACTACTTAAGGAGGTCTCTATGTGGTTGCATGATTTGCTAGAAATAACAACCAAATCTCACTCAAAATCACACTCCATAATCTTAAAAAAGGAAGGACACATTGGAAAATGTTATTCTAGATACACTGTCTGGTGCCTTTTGCAGAGTTTATTCTGTTGTAAGTATTTGGACTAAGGCTCTGGTCTGAAGATGACTCAATATCTTAATGCACTGCTTCCTAGAGCAAGAGTCCATGAGCCAAGGGTTTTTTTTTCTTCTATTACCTTGAAAGCCCTGCAAAGTTCAGGTGTATTGCAATTCCTCCCCTCTCAAAACCATAAAATTAATAAAAACTAAAAAAAAAACACAGATGGTCATAGCAGGAACCTCTTCGATTATAGATCTGTTCCATATAAAAGTTGACCTGGAGCTAAAGAACAACTAGAGCTTACAGGTAGTTACTTGACCTGCTAGAAATAGCAGCAAAATCTCCCTCCAAACGAAATTTAGTCTTAAAGATGGTAGAACACATTGAACAATATAATTCTATAAAGCAAATGTATGAAAGAGTATACTCTATTACAGGGTTACATTATCCAAAACATACTGTTTCATGTATCAATAATTGATTTATATAGGTGTAGGCGCAGCTGTGTGATAAGGAGCTTGCTTCCCAACCACATGGTTCCACATTCAGCCCCACTGCATGGCACTTTGGGCTAGTGTCCTCCACTAAAGCCTTGTGAGCGGATTTGGTAGACGGAAACTGAAAGAAACCCGTATGACGCATGTGTACGAACAGCCATGCTACATGGCAGTGAAACATGGGCTGTGACTGCTGAGGACATGCGTAAGCTCGCAAGGAATGAAGCCAGTATGCTCCGCTGGATGTGTAATGTAAATGTGCATACCCGTCAGAGTGTAAGTATCTTGAGAGAAAAGCTGAACATAAGAAGCGTCAGTAGTGGTGTGCAAGAGAGACGATTGCGCTGGTTTGGACATGTGGTGAGAATGAATGAGGATAGCTGCGTGAAAAAGTGCCACTCCCAAACAGTTGAGGGAACCCGTGGAAGAGGTAGGCCCAGGAAGACCTGGGCTGAGGTGGTGAGGCAAGACCTTCGAACATTGGGCCTCACCGAGGCGATGACTACTGACCGAGACCTTTGGAAATGTGTTGTGCGTGAGAAGACCCGGCAAGCCAAGTGAGATCGTTGCCAGTGCCCCTGGACTGGCTCTTGTGCGGGTGGCACATAAGATGTACCATCCTGAGCGTGACCGTTGCCAGTACCGCCTGACTGGCCTTGTAGGGTTTTCGAGTGAGATCGTTGCCAGTGCCCCTGGACTGGCTCTTGTGCGGGTGGCACATAAAAGACACCATTTCGAGCGTGGCCGTTTTCGTGCGGGTGACACGTAAAAGCACCCACTACACTCTCTGAGTGGTTGGCGTTAGGAAGGGCATCCAGCTGTAGAAACTCTGCCAAATTAGATTGGAGCCTGGTGTAGCCATCCGGTTGCACCAGTCCCCAGTCAAATCGTCCAACCCATGCTAGCATGGAAAGCGGACGTTAAACGATGATGATGATGATGATGATATACATACATATACATGTGTTTGTGTGTGTGTGTGTGTGTGTGTGTGTGTGTGTGTGTGTTTGTCCCGCCACCATCACTTGACAGCCAATGTTGGTGTGTCCCCATAACTTAGCAATTCGGAAAAAGTGACCGATGGAATAAGTACTAGGCTTACAAAGAGTAAGTCCTGGGGTCAATTTCTTCGATTAATGGTGGTGCTCCAGCATAGCCGCAGTCAAATGACTGAAACAAGCAAAAGAATAAAAGAATAGTTTTATGTCTGAAATCAGAGTGGTAACAGCTTAAAAAAGATTTGATTATAAGTCCATTCGATCAGAGATGGCCTTCGGCTAAAAAGCAACAGTTAAAGTTGGGGTTTGACAGAGATTGGGATGAATCATCATCATCATTTAACTTTCCATGCTGGCATGCGTTGAATGGCTTGACATGGAGCTGGCTAGCAGGGGGCTGTCCAGACTCCAACTGTCTGTTGTGGCATGGTTTCTATGACTGGATGCCTTTCCTAATGCCAACCACTTAACAGAGTGTGTTGGGTGTGCTTTATAAGTGGTACTGGCACCTGAAAGGACAAGTTTGTATGTGTGGAATACAGCGATTTTACTTAGCTTGACACGTCTTATCAAGAACAACAAATCACCACATCTCCCAGTCCCTTGTCATTTCTTCAGTGAGGCCCAGCGTCCAAAGATCCTTTCTCACAAACTTCATCCCATGTCTTCTTAGGTCTATCCTTTCCTCAGGTACCCTCCACAATTAGAGCCCAGCACTTCTGTACATAGCTGTCCTCATCCATATGCATCAGATGACCAAACCAGTGCAGTCTTCTCTCTTACACACAACATTTGATGCTTCTTATACCCAGTTTTTCTCTTAAATCATTTACACTCTGTCATGCATGCAAATCTGGAACTTTATATTAGGCTAGGTTAGAAAATCTCAGGAAAAATTATGTATCATGTTACTGAAATACTATATATTATGTTCAGTTAAAGATTTCTTTTACTTAGCCTCTAAACAGTGGGAGCAAGAGTGCCAAACAGGCAAGGGTAATTTTTATACTTCTTTTCATCTTAAATAATTACAAAAACTATTATAATAATTAGGCTCTCACACAATAAAATTTACAATTTCATAATAACAATGTCATAGAATATTCACTTTCTTTTGATGATGGCCTTTTCTGTGTAAAATGTTTGAAACATCATGGTGGATTTGTAAAAGGAAAGAATTATCTTTCTTAATGGCATCAATGAAATGCGTGAAGAGAAATGGTTAGTCAAGAATTAAAACTAATCTTAATAGGGTCAGCTTAATAATACTGAACTTAATTCCTTAGAATTCACCACTAGTAGGATATATTACAAAGATGCAGCATATCCTTATCAGTGACGAGGTTGCAGTTCATGCAACAAAAACTTTGACACCATATAACAATAACTAAATGTTTAAGTGAAGGTAAGTCTTTGTGGGCTTTTGAATGGCTAACATGTCTCTTCCGTGTTACAATCAGTTTACAGAGTGTATGTTATTCAGTTGAGATTAAAGATGGATGGCTCTGGCAGTTTGAAAGTAGATTACAGTATCTGGTTCACTTCCTCTTTTTTTTTTCATCTTCCCTTGAAAGCTCTGCAAAGATCCAGAATATTACTATTCCTCCCCTCTCAAAACCATAAAGTTAATAAAAAAATTTTATAATAAAACAGATGGTCATAGCTGTTCAATATAAGTGTCGGCCTACAGTTATATGCAAAATAAACAGCAGTCAAGTTTATTATTAATTAATAAAATAATCAAGAATCTCTCTGTTAGTTGAATCATTATTTTAATCCATTAAAGTAGGGTACAGAAAATCATTTATTTTAGATAAGAAAACCAATTTTTGAAAAGAGAGTGAAAAGAGATTGAATCAGCTTTTATATATTACTGGTACATAATGATAAATAAAAAAAAAAAAAAAAAAGATAACATCCTCCTGAATCATATTGATTCATAGGGCTGGTTTCCTGGTTACTGTGGCATATATATTTCCAACCTAGGAATATGGACTGGACACAAGTCCATCGCAAGATTACTCATTTTTGCTAGTTGAGTGGACTGGAGCAACATCAAATGAAGTGTTTTGCTCAAGAACACAATACATCACACAGTCCAGGAATCAGAACCACAGTCTTACGATCATGACTCAAACCACTGAGCCTCCACAGTATATATTGTATCATCCCTAAATAAACAACATTGATCTTACAAATTTGAACTTACACTTTTAAGGTACCAAATTAAATAGTAATGCATCCACTCTATCTTTGAAGTGTGCTTTTTTTTATTTCTAGTGTCATAGACACCTATATATTGATTTCTAATTTCATCATAAATTTTAAAGAGGAATATAATGGAACTAATCCAAGTACATCATTGTTATTTATTCTGTCAACCTCATAAACATGGAAGATGATAGGCAAAGCAATCCCCAGTAAAATTTGAATGTTGGAACTTTAAGTAGCATAACTAAAAATGTTGCATGGGCTTTAAATCAGATCTCATTGTTTCTGTCATTCTGCCAACCTCAGATAACTTGATATTGATTTTAAATTTTAGCACAAGGCCAGCAGTTTCGGGGTAGAGGGGTAAGTCGATTACATCAACCACAGTTATTTTATCAACCCCAAAAGATATGAAAAGCAAAGTTGACCTCAGTGGAATTCAAACTGAGAATGTAAAGACTGACAAAATGCTGCTAAGCATTTTGCCCAGCATGCTAACGAATCTGCCAGCTTTCTGCCCTAACCTTAGACAACTGTAAAATTCATTTTACTGTAAAGATAAAAATAAAACAAAAAATGATTTTAATCCTTCAGTGGCCTTTTGTTATGTCCAGAATAGATAGACTTAATTGGAGACTTGAAGCCTACAAAAATATTTAAGGTTAAAAGCAGATGAATTTAACTAAAATAGTTTCTATTGTTGATATGAGGTAACTCATCTGAAATGTCATTCACTATTATTATTAATAATATATTTTCATTATTTATCAATTTTCTAAGAATCATGAAAATGTATCCATCAATTTAAAATATTTCATTCATTAAGTACGCAAAAAAAAAACTTACCATTTCTATCTGCTCGACGAAATACCTGAAACATAAAAACAAACCAGTGATCAATTATAATCTCTATTTAGTTTATAATTTTTATATTAATCAGTCAGTGATCAATCATATTTGCCATACAATTTTTAATTTTTATGTCAGTAGTAAGTCAGTGATCAATTATAATTTTCATGGCTTTCAAACATTATATATATGAAATCTCATTCAAACTTTCATTGAAGACAAACTGTTGAACAGATGCCTCAAAATAGAACTCAAAGCATACAGCAAGCAAGTTTTTCCATTAGTCATTCTACCTTTTAATTTAAATATCAACTCATTTTTCAAATAGATTCTTATTTTCAGTGTGGACATTGAACATATATAAAATCTTGAGATTTATATCAAATCAATGAGAGAGAAAGAGAGAAGAAAGAGAAAGATTTAGCATGAGTTAATAACAAAAGTCTCATGGTAAATTATTCAATGTGATATCAACAACCAATCAGTGAACTATTGAGTGTATTTGCAGATGCTACCCTGAGATAGTTTCCCCACAGCCATATTTCTGATATAATTAGTATTACTACATGCTCTATATTTTTTATATATTCCTTACCTTATCAACTGAATAAAATGATTCACTGAAGAAGCCTAATAAGACATGTCCATTACTCTCACTATTTGGTTTAAAGACCAAACCAACTCCCACACTGCATTTTAAATACTTGCCAAAAATTTCAGTTGGTCTTATTCAAATTGTTTCCCATGTCCATTTTTATATATTTTCAGCTCCTAAAGAGAATTTTTACCTAATAATTGCATGAATAATTGCAGTTACTTGAATGTCTAGTTTTCAACTCACTATATTAAGTGTGTGAGGTCCTATTGTATACCAATACAATAGCTATATCTTCCCATAAACAAGCCCAAACCATAAAATTTTTTAAAAACTTATTGAGAACCTGTTATATAGGATAGTTTAAACTGCAATTTATATTACTGCAGTAAGTTCAAAAAAGTTCAAATTATATGAGAAGCATTGATATGTATACTGAGATAATCACTTTTACTCTATATATTTCAGTTAACTCAAAAAGAAAAATATAATTTTATATTTTAGTGGTTGAAGCAGACGAAAATAGATGTAACACGGCAGAATCATAATTTATATCAGACTCCATTCAAACATTAGTCATACAAATATACAAATTGGTTAGAATTTCACTAACACTATGTTTGCTGTCATCATTATCATCATTTAATGTCCGTTGTCCATGCTAGCATGGGTTAGACAGTTTGGCATGGTTTTCTATGGCTGGATGTCCTTCCTAACACCAACCACTCTGAGTGTGTAATGGGTGCTTTTATGTACCACTGGCACAAGTACCATTTGCATGACACCGGGTGCTTTTACATGCCACCGGCAAAGATGGCAATTTGCATGACACCGGTATCTGCCACAACTGCGATTTTGCTCAGCTTGATGGGTCTTCTCAAGCACAACATAATGCCAAAGGTCTCAGTCATTGCCTCCGTGAGGCCCAACACATGAAAGAAATTCAGCCACTTTGCCTCTATGAGGCCCAACACTCGAAAGGTATTCTTTACATGCCACCAGCACAGACGCACTTAGCTTGACGGGTCCTTTCAAACACAACACATAGCCAAAGGACTTGGTCAGTTCTTTACAATAAATTTTCTGTACACCCTCTCCATGGATATAGTAAAATCTGTAGTAGGCATGATTATGCTTCAAGTGCCCTTTTCAGAAAGATAAATATTTAACAACTTGACGTAACTTAAAAAATACAATGCCACTATACTAGCAGAAATATTTGAAGTTATTGACGTTGCTTAACTTAGGTCAATCAATTGAATAGACACTATGGCTGGAGGCATCTTGATCCTAACCAGCCTCATATATCTAATCAACATTCCCTTACATGAACACATTTTTTCAAGATAGTAGGGTGTGATCTGAGGGAGATTTGGTAGCAATTTCTAGCAGGCTCTATCTTTCATTTATGAAATTATCATTCTTGGATTTATCATCTTGAGTAGATAGTGTTGTATGACAAGCAGTCTATGGCAAACAGTATACCTTGATCTTAGCACAGCATAACGCTTGTAAATTGTCAACTAACAGGTGGAACTTTTCGCCAGAACATCATAAAGAAAGCAAATAAAACTAATCTAATTCTCTTTCTCTCCAACTTTAGTGTTCTGTGCTATTATTACAAGGTATTCACTTTTTCACTCAATGAAGACATCTACTTTAACTTCAATTGGAGGTCCAACAATCTGCTAACATTTACTAATAGCAAAACAGGAAAACTAAGCTTTAGTTTTTTTTTTTTTTTTAATGTTATGAAGTTGTATCAAAAAGTTCCCAGACTGGTTCTGCAGTATGTCAATAGATGGCAGCACATGGTTGCATGCACAGTGAGAGCTATCAGTGACCTTCATGAAGCAGTATGTTGAGCGACATCACTGTTTACTTTACAAGTTGTGAAATTTGGGTTTTTATAATCAAGTGTATGCTGTAGTTTTGCCATGGACGGAAGCAAAGAGCCCATGTGAAATATTGTGTTAAACTTGGGAAGTCTGCTACAGAGATATTGAGCGTGCTTCAGCAAGCTTATGGTGACAAGGCAATGTAAACACACCAACACTGGTTATCAAGCAGTGATGGGAGACAAACACACCAACACTGGTTATCAAGCAGTGATGGGAGACAAACACAGACACAAAGATACACATGACATATATATATATATATATATATATACACACACACGACAGGCTTCTTTCAGTTTCCATTTACCAAATCCACTCACAAGGCTTTGATCAGCCCAAAGTTATCATAAAAGACACTTGCCTAAGGTGCCATGCATTGAGACTGAAACCAGAACTATGTGATTGGGACGCAAGCTTCTTATCACACAGCCACAAAACTTCTTTCAAAATCCGCTCCACCTCTGTCTCATCATGAATAAACATTCATTTTCTCTGATCACTCCAACACAACAATTCAAGCAGAGTCAACAGCAGCCTCCCTAAAATCCTTAAAACAGTGCAATGCACAACCAGCTCATGACTTCACTCAACACTTAGATATTTTTCTTTTCAGTGAACTATTTGGAAACATACATTGCACCCCATTCTCAGAAGACAACTTCATTGAGCGTACCAACAACCAAGCTATAGACTTCATGTTCAACACCTTAAAAGTGACAGAGATGGTTGTAAACAACTAATTCTTTCATCGTCATCTCTCTCTCTCACTCTCTCTCTCTCTCTCTCTCTCTCTCTCTCTCTCTCTCACCCATCAGAGACCACCAGTACACTTTCCATAGTGATGGATCTATAAGTCGTTTTTTTTGTTATTGAAAACATTAGAAAAATTATTCCTCTTGGTTCTGAAAAGCTTTTGACACTTCTGATAACCTCCTACCTAGGTTTTTATTAGTCTGTGTGTACATATGATCTACATGTTACTTTTAACCACACACATTTCTCTGCAGATAATACCACCATTCACTTCTCTTCAACCCTGGGCCCACAGACATTATCCTCATGCAACAGAGACATCTCACGCCAAACTTTTTCTACTTCAATAAAAAAAAATGCTTCAAAGTATACTCAAAGAGAGACATTACAATTTAGTCCCCTAAACCAATACAAAGACACGATTCCTATACATATCTGACAAATAGTTTCTCATCACACACTCCTAAGCATGAACACACACAAAATTTTCAGATCACTCCAAATGTCAAACCTCAAAATTTCTGTTGAACTCCTAACATAATTTCATACATATAATATTACAAAAACTGCTGCCTAAAGATTTAGCTTCTTCAAGAACAGAAGATACTTGTCTTGATCAGTTACTAACTTTCTACAGAGCTTAATTAAGATTCACATTGAAAAATGTGTAGCAGTAGAACTGGGACTGTTCTACTGCTAAATATGTACATTCTACAAGCACTTTTTGTATGCCTCTTCTATTTCTGATGCTCCAGACCCCCAACTAAAGACTTTTCCCCAATTATTCCAGCTCACTGAACTTTGTCTTCAAGCCAAATATTCTTCTTTCTAGATCCCACAAATTAACCCCTTGAACAATGAGTTCCTGAATGCCATTTAGCCTATACACTGGACAATAAATTCACTAACATATATAAGTGGTGACCTGAAAAATCAACCACACAAGTTTCAGCCAAGATCAGCTAATTGAGTTTCAGCCACAGGGCAATAATGATTCCAAAACCAGCCACTCATGTTCAAACAATAATCATTGAAAGGAAAATGATTTAGGGAACAATAACAAACACAAAGATAAGACATTCATTACAATTTGTAAGCAATATTAACAAAATAAAATAATCAAAATACATTCTTGATACAAATGCAATTAAATTCCATGAAATAACATCTAAAAAGAAAAATCACACAAACTTTAACTTCAAATCGACTCAACTCTTATGGTGTCACAAAAAAATATTTGACTCAAAGTGGCTACACTTCTTTGAAATAACATAGGTTTTTACATAAATGCACACACACACACGCATCATTCGTTTACACACACACACACACATGTATGATAGGCTTTCACACAATTTTTATGAAACAAATCCCTTTCCTAAGGTGTTCAACAACCCAAGATTATATAGATGTTTGCCCAGGTTGCATGACAACCATATCTGTACTTATGTCTTCATATTCATATTAATGAAAATAATTCTCCCTTGCTGAATAAAACCAACTAAACCAATTTAGTTAGTATTGGAAAACATGCTGGGCTTGGTCTTCAATCTGTCCCATTAACCTCTTCATTTTAGATGCTGTTTGACCATATTCCAAGGTCTGATTCTACACTATATCTAATAAAATCATCTGAATTGTATGTGGAAAAAGGGGGAGGTGAGGGTAGAGAGAGAAAGACAGAAGAAGATATTGAATGTATTAGTATGTTCATTTAAAACAATGATCAAAACATAATAAAATGATAATTAAGTAGATTTACAGATCCATCTTTATCATTTTATCTCCCCCCCCCCTTCTCCCCAACTCTCTTTTTCAATCCAGCTGTTAATCAAAGGTAGGTGAAGTAGCCCTTAAAGTACTTCAATTCTTACTATTCCTGCATAATAACTACTTTCAGACATTTTTCTTGTCTTCCCTTTCTATCTTTTTGATTTTTTGAGGAGACAGATTCTTTGGTAAACACAGAATTTCACTTTGATGAATAAATCCTTTCAAATCATTATAATTCCCAGATATTTCAATGAATCCTTTCAAATCGTTATAATTCTCAGATATTTTCTTTTAGTTTGCTTTTGTAGTAAAGACAATGGTGCACAGATGTACAAGTACATCAATAACAAATTCAGTACAATAACAAATTTGTCAGATCTTCAGACAAATTTTCAACTGTAATATGTAATGATAGAATCAATTTACTGTTAAAGAGAGACACAGAGAAAGAGAAACAATGAGAGACAGAGACAGAGGGGTGCAGAGAAAGAAGAGGTACAGAGAAAGAAGGGATGACAGAAAAAGAGAGAAACACGAAGGGAGAGAGATGGTAGGGCTGAAAGAGAAAGAGATGAGAAAGAGACAATGAAATAGAGAAGGAAGACAGCATATATGCAGGTGAATATTTTCATTATTGTAAGTCACTAAAGGCAGTGATAAAGCAGAATTGTTTTAGTAGAATTATTAGAGTGTTAGACAAAATGCCTTGCAATATTTGTTCCAGTTGGCAAAATCATTAGCATGCTGGGCGAAATGCTTCATGGCATTTTGTCCATCTTTACGTTCTGAGTTCAAATTCTGCCTAAGTTGATTTTGCCTTTCATCCTTTCGGGGTTGATAAAATAAGTACCAGTTGAACACTGGGGTCGTTGTAAACTGACTTACCCCCCCACACACACACACACACACCTCCCCTGAAACTGCCAGTCTGGTGCCAAAATTTGAAACCAATATTTATTCCAGCTCTTCATTCTGCATTCAAATCCCCCAAAGTCAACTTTGCCTTTCAGTCATTCAGCATCAATAAAATAAAGTATCAGTCAGAAGCCGAGATCAATGGTATTGATTAACTCTTTCCCCTCAAAACTGATTTTATGCCTATATTAGAATTAATTATTACAAGGCAGCGATCAGGCAGAATCATTAGCAAAATGCTTAGTGGCATTTCATCTGTCTTTACATATTAAATTCAAATTCCGCCAAGGTTGACTTGCCTTTCATTCTTTCAGGATCGATAAAATAAGTACCAGTCAAGCACTGGAGTCAATGTAATTGACTAGTTCCCTTCCTCCAAATTTCAGGTCTTGTGCCTTTAGAATTATTATTATTATTATTATTATTATTATTATTAAGGTGGTGAGCTGGCAGAATCATAAGCATGCCAAGCAGAATGCTTAGTAGCATTTCATCTGTCATTACATTCTGAGTTCAAATGTCGCCAGGGTCAACTCAGCCTTTCATTCTTTTGGGGGTTGATGAAATAAGTACCAGTTGAACACTATGGTCAATGTAATCAAATTATTCCCTCCCCAAAATTGCTGGCCGTGTGCCAAAATTTGAAACCATTATTACAAGCCACTAAAAGTGCTATCAACCTAACAATATAGGAGTGAGGGTACTTTTGACTTGTTTTTCTCTCTAACCTGCAATAATTTGAATTTAACATTAATTCTAGTAATCTCACTCAATCATAGCTTGCTTTCCATTCTACAACAGATTCAGCCTTTTAAGATTTAAGCCCAAATATTCTGTTTTATGTTCAAACCAGCCAGATCTGGCCCTAGAAGTTCATTCTAAAAATAAATAATCACATCATCAAAATTTTTGAAGGTATGAGATAATGCATAAGCAATTCAAAACCGTGTGAATAAATAAGCATTACATTTAACAGAATAATCGGAATGCTAAAGGGTTAAGATCTATAAGTAGTGCTCCTTCATAAGAAACTAAATAATAAATTAGTTTTGCACATGTTGTATTGCATGATATTACACACACACAAAGTGCCTGCATAAGACAATCACATGTGATGCCAGGTGATCAACTGAACTGAAATTATTTCCCACTATAAACAAGATTCTACTAAAGTGAAATTCTTAAACGAATAGCTCTCACATGGAAAATAAGAAAGCTCTAGCGAAAATAAAAATAACAACTTGATTGACATGGAAATTCAGAGGATTATTACAAAATTTCTAAAGAAGAGCCAGAGCAAAATGAATTAGTATCTATACTTCTTGGTTTTGAAATTCTTAATATGATTTTAATGAAAGTTTTATATGTTAATTTTGTTTTACAATATTTATCTATAATAAATTGGATTAGTTAAAAGGTTTCAGTGATTGGAAAAGTTATTATTTCTGTAATGATGGTTTTAATGGATTGCATGCTCCAAGATTTTAGATTAGAATTTCAGAAAGATTTCTAAATAAGTACATATAAATTTACAATTTTTTTTTTTTTAAATATAGACAAAATTTTGTTTTTTAGTTTTCAGAAATCACTTAAGAAACAAAAATATATTTTTTATGAAACAAAAATTGAAAGCAGTTATAAAAAAAAAATAGTAAATTAAAACTATTGATCAAGGGGAAGGAAATATTTGAATACAATTCCTGTGAGTATTCTACATATAGCCTAAGAATATCCATTCAAACATATCTGGTCTATCATGCAACAGTTACATTAAATTTTAGGAAATTAGCATGAACACCATATGAGGTAACCAAAACTGTCATGAAATAAGTCATCTTCACTAACCTATAGCAGAATGAAGTTCATATCAGCAACACAGAATATATAATTATATGGCAACAAGCAAACATTGTCTACCTTTATAGTAATGAGGTAATACTTTCTACGTGTACCTGATAACCTAAAGTATCAGGTTATCAGATAAAGTTTTCTACTTAACACACTGGTCATATGTCTAAAAAGGTGTAAAATTTATTCAAATTTCAAAAGCAATAAACAAAAGTTGTAGAAGAAGAAGAGAACTATAAAAGACTATGAAACAATATAAAAAATATTGTTCATGCTGGTTCAAATAACATTGGAAGGGATTAAAATAAACGGGGTAAAAAATATGAATGAATTTATCTGACATCTTAATAATTTTTTATTGAAACCAGTGTATGCATGGGATCTTAAAGATAGAGTTCTGGCAGTGATATGGGTTTTTATATGTAAAAATTACAAATGAGAGAGAGAGAGAGAGAGAGAGTGCATCATAATCATTTCATCCTTTTAATGCCCACTTTCCAGTGCTAACATGAGTCAGACAGAACTTTGTGGTGGCAGATTTTTCTGTGGCTGGATGCTCTCTATGGTACCAACCCCCTCCCCCACCTGTTTTCAAGTAAGCTCATATTACTTCTAGCTCTTTGCAGAGCAAACAAGTCAATAGTCAGACACGCTTTAAAAGAAGATTTCAAGTAAATGACACCATTTGTTTAATGGTTTGCAATTAGGACACTCATGTCAGGACAAGAGGAAACACACACACAAACAACTGCATACATACATACACACACACATACATATATTCATACATATGCACAGGCATGGTTGTGTGGTAAGAAGCTCGCTTCCCAACCACATGGCTCTAGGTCCAATCCCACTCCATGGCACCTTGGGCAAGTGTCTTCAGCTATAGCACCAGGCCACCCAAAGCTTTGTGAGTGGATTTGGTAGATGGAAACAAAAAGATGCCTGTCACATGTGTGTGTGTGTGTCTTTGCGTCTGCCTCCCACCACCACCACCACCGCTTGACAACCAGTGTTGGTGTGTTTACATCCCTGTAACTTAGCAATTCAGCAAAAGATCGATAGAATAAATACCAGGATTAAAAAGAAAAAAAGAGTAAAAATAAAGCACTGGGGTAGATTCATTTGACAAAACTTCAAGGCGGTGCCCCAGCAGGCTACAGTCTAATGACAGAAACAATAGATAGATAGATGGATGGATGGATGGACGGACAGACAGATGCATGCATATGTGAGAAAGAGAGAAAATATGATCGGCTTCTGGTTTCTGCCAAAAACACTTACTCATAAGACATTGGCTAACCTGCAGCTAAAGTACAAAACAAAAGCCAACAGCATTTATCCAGTGGTAATAAACCCAAAAATATGTAGTTCTGAAATGAACTTCTTATTGAAATGTGTTTGTATGTGAACCAATGAGGTAGGCCACTGTGTGGTGTCTACAACCTGCTAGAAATAGCACCAAAATTTTCCTTACACACTTTCTACTGTTTCTAAATAAATACACTATAGTGAGAGTAATGTTACACATTACTCATCAAAGATTTCATTTAAAAAATTTTTGTAATAAATGTACAATGAACATTTCTGATCATGAAATAGCTTTTTAATCTTAAATTTCTGTTTTGAAGGGCAAATATGGCTAAGAAATCAAGCAATAGATATGTTTTGTAGTTTAAGTGCTTGTAAACTAACATGGATCTTTATTGAATACATCTTAAATTATGGTGTTAGAATATATATATCTTCAGTTTCATTATCCTTCCAGTGTATTGTTGGTCACTGAGGCTTGAAAACAATGAAATCATTAATTGACTTAGTCTTGCATAGAGCAACAATGATAATTCATCTGAAAGAAGTGCTCTAAAAGTGAAGACTGCAGAAGAGCAACCTTTTAATCATATCTTAGCGTCTACCACGAACACATAATTTGTAAGACGTATCTCCAGGCCTTCACTACAATAAGTACAACTAATGAAAGAAATATGAATACAAGCACATGGAAAATAAACATAGAAGCTGAGCGCTGAAAGCATTTCTCTGACTTATATTACAGAAACGGTGACTGATATGGCTACAGATTTACATTGGATCTGCACTCTCTTAGTGACCAAATGAGCTAAATTTTAGCAGTGCCAATAGAAGTGAAGATATGTGTACTGAAATTGTATCTGAACAAAAGAGCAGGATTATTTATGGAATAGAGGAACATTCAAAAAAAAAAAAAAAGAACTTGTATAGAAAACTATTGTAAAAATCAAGCTGGCTTAGCCTTCAAGTTTTCATCTATTGCTTTGTAAAACCATACCTTTGCTCACCATCAAGTGAATGTAAAATAATGGTGAAGTAGTGTGGGGAGTCATTTAGGGAAGAGGAAGTGAAATGTTGGTGAAAGAGCAATGGTGAGGTGTTTGTGAAGTGATAGTAGGTGAGAGAAAATGGTATGTAATGGTGGAGTGTTAGTGAGAGAAGAAAGTATGATGGTGAGTGGTGGTGGGGGTGTTAGTGAGAAAGTGAGGTGTTAAAGAGCAAAGGTCTATGAAAATAATGTTGAATGAGAGTCAGGTGTTTGCTGTCATTGTGAAGCTATATGTCATGCATGTTGTCAGCTGAGTGATGAAGTGTAAATCTACAGATTCAAATTCCCAGTTATATAATGCCACTATTTAGCTGAAATTCATACTACACATTCCAACATACTATAATTAAACACAAGTGGTGCAGAATGACATGCAGGACACACTGCACTCTCTCCTCTATTCGATTTATTCCTGTTCACCTACAGATTCTGGTGGTGACCAAAGCAGAGGCAGACGCATATTGATTCAGTCAAAAATTGAGAATTGCTACTTATCTGTACTTATTGCTAGTGGTATACATCCCAGCATATTTGATGTTTCCAGCTATATCTGTGTATATGTTCCTTATGGTTGTGAAAGATAGTGTTTTTAAAATAATATTATAGTAATGTTCAGGGGCATTGCATATGTCTGGGTGATTTTTATTTTCATATAGTGACAAGGACTGTGGGGATTTCAGCTTGCTGCAACAACAAATTCTGCTCCTAGCACATCAAAGGGATCTTTTGTTTTCACTGTCTTTGTTTCATTGTGTTAGTGGACTGTGTAAAACCTGATAAGATGCATAGTGAGCTGCTCTCTGTTCTTTATAGTTTATTGTAGTTTGGTGTGAAATGATTGGAGGCTCAGGTAAGACTGGCATAGTCCATGATGTATTTAATGTAATGTTTGAATGCAAGTGCAGCTACTCCTTTGTTGGCCAATGTGCATCACATTGTGTTTTTTTTTACTGCATTTTCAATTATTGTATTGTGTAGGAATTATATGTAACACCAGCATTTTTTAATCTTTTGCACGTGTGCATGTTTATATTGTTAAGTATCAGGGCTGGTTGTATTTTGTGTCCTCTGGTGTTGCTGGTAAGAAAGAGACAGCAGATTTGGAATATAAATGTATACTTAAAATATTGTTGTGGAGCTAAGTTTTTTTTTTGGAGATCTAAATAGAGTTGGGATAAGCTGTGTGACAGTGCCTGGAGAATAGTGGGAGGCTATGAGTGTGATGTCTGGGGAGCAGTGGGAGGCATATGAAGATGTCTGTATGTTTTGTGGAGGTGTAGGAAGGTTATGTAGTTACAGATTGAAAAAAACGATAATATATTTCTGGTACTCTATTTGATGATAATATATTTCTGATACTCTATTTGAAAAATTGCAGGTTTCAAAAGAGTAATTCTTGTACTTTAAATAGACTTGGTAGACTGATGTGTGGTTAGCTAGCTATAATTTTATGCTGTTTCTTAAGTTGGCATTGAGTAGGTTTTGTATGAGTGGAAAGCAGAGAATAGAGTCAAAAGTGTTGCTGAGATCAATGGTCCTTAAAATAGTACATGTGAGAGGGGTTTTTGTTGTTAAAGCCATTTTACCCCTTACATTATTTTTTGTGAGTAGTGTAGTGGCTGAGTGTAGTGGTTTCAATTTGTGTTGTGATTTGGAGAGATGTGTGTTTTGTTGATATCAAAGATTAGCATTAATAGACATTTTGAGTGTGCATAAGAGGGTAGTGAGTCTGTATGATGTCACATCACTTGGACTTTTGTTGAGCTTTAAAATTATAATTTTATCCAGCTCCTGGATTAAAGGTATCTAACTGTATTAGTATTAGTAAACATAGATATTATTGAGCATTTCTCATGTTTTAGGTAGGCATTTGTGATTTTGTCTGGTAGCAGGGTTTCTGAGTTTTAAAAATTTCCTTATTGAATTTCGAGTGTTTGATGGAAAAAAGGGATCAAAATCATGATGCATATTTTTTGGTTTATGTTTCTGTCTTCTTTGTGTGGGTTTCAGCAGTTGATTTTTTTTTATTAAATGTCTGAGAGCGTTGCTTGGTATTTCAGAGTGGGTATATTATTGTAGTTCATTAATGTAAAATGAGGTATGCTGTGACCATTACTGTTATAGCTGATGCTATTAATAACTTTATATAGGGTTTTGACTGCAAGTTTTGGTTTTGGTTGTATCCAACTTAAACTAAAAAAATATAATTGTGTTATTGACTGTATGTACTGCAGTGTCTATAATGGTGATTGTGACATTGTAGCAAAAGTCACTATAAAAAAAGGCCACTCAACTATATTGGTATTACTGACAGAGACACTCAATATGAAATTGAGAACCTACTAAGATAAAGATTCCTAGTACAGAGTAGTGTAATGTACCCTGGCTGCTGCCACTTGAAGGAAAAAGTGATATTGTTGAATTCTAGAAACCTTGAGTCTATTTCTTGAGGTAACTTATTCCATTGTTCTTTAAATGTTTGTAAAAGTACTTTACTTCATTGACATGCAAATGCATTATGGTGATAATTGGTTGGAAAGTAAGGAAATTGTCTCTCAAGTTACAATGGTGACTAGGTATGGAGAACAGAAGCTGCTTTCTGGCCAGGCCTGTCATCAGACAGACTATCAGCTAATAGCAAATGATGCAGATTTTCATTACCTTACAGAGATTACAGCAACTTTCTCGTAATTACAACCTATAATAATGGTTCAACAGGAAAACTTAAGAAAAAAAAACTAAACCCATGAATCATTTATATCATCAACAACAATTATAACTCTCTGGATACATTATTTGGAATAGGCAATAACAAAAAGTGGAGTGAAGAGGACATTTGAACATCTGTACTAACCAATAATGTCGGGATATGACTCATGAAGAAATAAATTAAGTACAAAATTCAATGGTAAATTCTAACTAGCAGAAACAATCTGAGAAGATGTGGGCTACGGAACGTATTTCACTTCAGTCAGAGCACACAATTCGAGTATTGAGCAAAGTCATAAATTTAAAGAGGAAAAATCCAGAATAGACTGAAGGAATTTTACTCCATACAATGGTCCATAATGTAAATAATACTTGCTGGAATTTAATAAATCCTAACCTGAACAAAATAGAAAAAAAATAAGAACACAAACTCCTTTGTTTAGGGAGGGAGTTTTGTGTATACTGGAAACTGCTTTTTGTGCAAATAATACCCTCCAAGAGATCCAAGAGTAATGAGAATGGTGTGAATTGAATATCTTCCATTCTTTGATTTACTGGAATCTCTTTCAATCCTTGTTTTATAGCAATGCATACAGCACAAGTTACTGCTTTGTATTCCATTTAATACCTTTCATATCTTGTATAATAGCCAACATGATTTAGTACAGTTGATGACATGTTAATAAAATATTTAAGGCATAAATATATCTAAAATAGAGAAAAATATCCATAAATAAATCAGAAATAAAATACAATGCAGCCATTAATAACAGCAAATTAAGTAAACCATCTGCTTCTGCAACAATTTTCCTGATATTTTTCTCATATTCCTGACATGTTATTTCCGTATAAGCAAGTACGTGTGTTTGTGTGTCTGTGTGTGTGTGTGTTGTGTGTGTGATTGCGCATATATGAGTGAGTGTGCATGTGTATGTGTTGTCTTTATGTGCATTTGTACAGCTTATAGTTTTAAATATTCCAACTTCATTAAAAACATCTGAAGTAGTAGCCATGTATAGTTTAACATCATCAATAAACAACATTTAGGTCTTGCATATGTATTCAGTATTCTATACCACAACTTCTTGTTTAATTTATGTATGCATATACCAATATATATAGAATGTAATTACTGTTCATATCAAGGAAACAATAATGAACTTCACCCTCTCTGGCCATGAAATAACAAACAATTGACACAGTTACACTACAAATCCTAGACCTTAAAATCTTCAATTATTTTTCCTAGTAGCCCCAACAAACAAAATTAGCTAAAATTACATTCTAGAAACTAGTTTTCAGCTTCAAAGCCAGAAAATACTTCAGCTCTTATCATTGTGTTGACCTTTCTACAATGGTCAAACACTGCTTGTGTATATTTAGAACAGTGCTGATGCTATACACACATACATACCAGAGCACATCCAAAAGAAAGCTATCTGACTCTCTCTAACTACTCTCTAGCTACTACCATATTCTCTGCACCTCTAAACTAGTTAAGTACCAGATCCACCTGGAACATCCATCTCTTCCCCTCTGGTCATACCAACAGGCCAAAGCCATGTGAGTGAATTTGGTAGACGAAAATTGTGTCTGTGTGTGTGAATGTGGGTGTATGTAAGTGAGTGTTTGTGTCTCCTCATGCTGATATCACATGATTATCATAAATGAATATCATTCCTTTCTAATATTCTAAGAAAACATGCCTGCTGGCAATGAGGAAATATTCACAATATTAAGTATGAAAGAGGCATTATGGGTAAATAGTCAAGAGTCTGGGTTACTCATCATCTATGATTTTATTCTTACTAGATCATAGCTTCTAGTTCACAAGGGAGTGTAGAGCAAGCAATCTTACCTAAGACAATGATTTAAGTTCTGCATATAAAAGTTCATGTAAAAGTCAGATACGAAGCAAATCAAGAGATAGATAATGTCAAGCATGAAAAATATAGAACTATCATAGGAAAAGGTCAAAACACTTCATGATAAATAACTAGTGGCATTAATGAAGTTATAAGCAATGAGGAATAGAAAATTGTGATATTTTCCCTTTCATTGGGATATTTTTCCTTTCATAAGTTACCACATTTTCCTTAAGAACAGAATCCAAAAAATAAATTCTAGTTCCCAATAATTTACCACAGGACTGATGCAAACTAAATGGTAACACTGATTTCCCTTTAAATAAGGCCAGTTTTTAATGGGCTGAGAACATTTTTCCCATCCTGTTAAACTGATGCCAGCAGTATTTTGAACTCGGAAGTTTAAGATAGCAACTTACTTTTTGTAAGGAGTTTAAGACAGCAATTTACTCCTTAGGAAACTTTAACTTCCAATTTAGTAGTATTAATAAATAGTAGTTGAAATAGTTGTTATGAAAGCAATCTATATTAGACAAGGTTTCAAAATGTAAAGTGTCAACTTGGATAGGTTACATAAAAGTGAACATCTTTCATCATCATCATCATCATCATCGTTTAACGTCCGCTTTCCATGCTAGCATGGGTTGGACGATTTGACTGAGGACTGGTGAAACCGGATGGCAACACCAGGCTCCAGTCTGATTTGGCAGAGTTTCTACAGCTGGATGCCCTTCCTAACGCCAACCACTCAGAGAGTGTAGTGGGTGCTTTTACGTGTCACCCGCACGAAAACGGCCACGCTCGAAATGGTGTCTTTTATGTGCCACCCGCACAAGCCAGTCCAGGGGCACTGGCAACGATCTCGCTCGAAAATCCTACAGGAGCCAGTCAGGCGGTACTGGCAACGGCCACGCTCAAAATGGTGCATCTCATGTGCCACCCGCACAAGAACCAGTCCAGGGGCACTGGCAACGATCTTACTTGGCTTGCCGGGTCTTCTCACGCACAGCCCATTTCCAAAGGTCTCGGTCCGTAGTCATCGCCTCGGTGAGGCCCAATGTACGAAGGTCTTGCCTCACCACCTCAGCCCAGGTCTTCCTGGGCCTACCTCTTCCACGGGTTCCCTCAACTGTTAGGGTGTGGCACTTTTTCACGCAGCTATCCTCCTCCATTCTCACCACATGTCCATACCAGCGCAATCGTCTCTCTTGCACGCCACAACTGATGCTTCTAATGTTCAGCTTTTCTCTCAAGATACTTACACTCTGACGGGTATTCACATTGACATTACACATCCAACGGAGCATACTGGCTTCATTCCTTGCGAGCTTACGTATGTCCTCAGCAGTTACAGCCCATGTTTCACTGCCATGTAGCATGGTTGTTCGTACGCATGCGTCATACAGTCTGCCTTTTACTCTGAGTGAGAGTCCCTTTGTCGCCAGCAGGGGTAAGAGCTCTCTAAACTTTGCCCAGGCTATTCTTATTCTAGCAGCTACACTTTCAGCGCACCCACCCCCACTACTAACTTGGTCGCCCAGATAGCGGAAGCTATCGACTACCTCTAGTTTTTCACCCTGGAATGAGATAGAAGTTGTTTCCTGTTTGTTTGCAGTCTTTATTGCACCTGAACATCTGCCACAAACAAAAACTAACTTGCTAGTTAACCTGCCTTTGATGTTGCTGCACCTCTTATGTGTCCATATGATATTCAGTGAAATAGTAGTAAGTAAAAGTAAGGTTAGATTATCTATTGTGAAAAAAATGCTCATAATGCTTTAAAAATAATATTTTTCATCAACATCATAAGATTTTAGAAAGTTTGAGAGATGTGTAATAATTCTTTTTCAGAACAGTGAAACTCAAAGCAGATAAAGCTATAAATAACAAACAATAGCTAAATATTGGATAAAAAAAAAAAACCCTTTGAATAGAAATATGTATAGAAGACATGAGTTTATGCCCCACAGGCAGCCTTCAACTTTTTCTATCCAAAGGGCTTCTAAGCCCAATATTTAAGTATTATTGCTTATAGCTTTATTTGCCTCAAGTTTCACTGTTCCAAAAAATGTTATTTTTCATGTTATGATAATACTGTCTTCTCACTTTGATATAGTGGAATGAAAGTTATCCTTTTGATCAGAAGAGAAAATTAATTAACAACGAATATTGTGCAAGCTGTAGAATAGCACTCACACCCTCAAGTCATCACTTGCAATGATTTATGCTCCAAGTTCTTAATTCTTTATATTTACACTAATAGCAAAACTAGCAAAACTGCTAAAAGAATTCTCATTTTTTTTTTTTTTGTTACATTATTGTTTGTTTTTTTTTTATAATATTTTACATTTAAACTTCCTAAAACTATTGATATTTACTTGTCTTATAACAAGCACTCTAAGATGTATGCATCTAGAAAACCAAGTTAAATACATTTTGATTAACTGAAAGCACTCATATCTTTGGAAAAAGAAGGAAGATTATCTTCTCATTCAACTCTTCTCTACAGATTTGTAGCCTTGTTTGGAATTAGTAGGATTATAATTTTGAACATGAGACCACCATCATCATTATTTTACATCGACTTTAGTTCAATAAGGTCTATCAAGTTTGAGAACCAAGTCATATTCCAACATCTCAGTTTTGGCATGGTTTGTATTGGTGGATGCCCTTCCAGACACCAACCACTTTACAGAGCATAATGGGTGCATGTTTTGTGGTACCAGCATTAGAGAGGTTGTCCTTTGTTTGGTAAGACTAAAGACCCTCTCAAGCCCTGTGTTGTTACTGCTCAATTTGATTGACAAGGTAATAGACAAGGTAATAGAGAAAGGAAAGAGTAGTGTCAGGCACTAGTAAAAAAGAGAGACAATGTGGTAAGGATAATGTGGCTTTGTTGTGTAAGGGTGATGAGGTGGATTGAGCAGTATGGCATGCATGCATACATACATATATTATATCATATGCAGGCATGGCTGTATAAGGTAGAAGCTTGCTTCAAAACCATGTGGTCATGGGCTCAGTTCCACTGTGCAGCACTTTGAGCAATAATCTTCCGCTCTATCTTCAGGCAAACAAAGGCATTGTGAGTGGATTTTGTAAATAGAAAGTGAAAAAAGCTTGTAGTGTACTCTTTTACTTGTTTGTCATTTGACTGCAGCCATGCTGGAGCACTGCTATGAAGGTTTTTTAGTCAAACAAATTGACCCCAGGACTTTTTCTGTCTACTAAATCCACTCACAAGGCTTAGGTTAACCCGAGGCTATAGAAAAAGACATTTGCCCAAGGTGCCACACAGTGAGACTGAACCCAGAACCAGGTGGTTGAGAAGCAAGTTTCTTACCACACAGTCACGCCTATGTGTGAGTGTGTGTTTTTCCCCCATTACTCAATTTGCCAAGTTAGACCCTGCTCACTGGGTTCTCTTCACTGAGGATCCAGCTCGGTTGATGGCTCGTGTTGGTCAACTACATGTCACATGTCACAGCAGATAAAGAGGTACATCGTGGAGATGAAGACTCTGCTGAGGACTGGGACTCTGCTCAACAGGTCACCCAGGGGGACCCAGAAATATACTGACAAATGATGACTGCAGCAATGCACTGTAACAGAGCTTGTCCCCACACCTGATTTGACGGCTTGTCAACCAGTGTTGGTTTGTTTACACACTTGTAACTTAGTGGTTAAGCAAAAAAGCATCCAATAGAATAAGTACCAGGCTTTAAAAAAAGGTACTGGGGTTGATTTGCTTCAAGGTACTTCCTCAGTACTGAAACAAGTAAAAGATAAGATATCTATATATATTATCACTATCAACAGTGAATAGTCTAAAAAAATTATAATTTCATTTACATCTCAACACTTAAGTTAAGAATTAATATCTTTCTTTTACTTAAGCATTAAGCATTGATTCAACCATTAACTTCAGCTTTTGTAACACTATCTCCATAAATCAAGTTGAACATTAACAGTCGAGGCAGGCACGATTTACTGATTTCTGTCAATAAATTCTCCCTTATGAGCCACATTTCTAGTTACATACCCATAAACATACACTTTCCCAGTTATAAAAATAACAACAATGACTACAAATAAAGTCTAACATTTGCCTATTCTTCTACAAAATTTAAGCCTTTTAGATTTAGACCTCTGTGTCTAACTTTATGCTCCACCTGGCTCCCAAGCAAAACAATAAATAGTTGCATATACAGCTTAAGAGTAATGATTGCAGGCAAACTAATAGACAGAATTGGCTACATCTTCTTTTTCTGTTTGTTGTTCATTACCACTTTACCAGGAATCTGGCAGAGATGATGTTTAACCTATTCCTGCTATAGTGGGAATACAGCGTGACAGGATTAAATTTATAAGTGTTTGATACCAGCACAACTGGGATTTCAAATTAGACACAGTCTAAAGTGAAAGACCATTGCTGTAAATGTTTTGGAGGTATCACAATAGATAATTGAATGAGTGGGGGGAAAAAATCATGATTTTGTATCTTGTATCATAAAAAGCAATGAATGTTTCATGCCTCCATTTACATAGCAATAGATAAAAATGAAAGTGAATAAGTTCATAATGGAATGTGAACTAATTGGCATTAGTGTGAAATTTGGCAGTTTAGTGTTGGAATTCAATATTCACTTCACAAACAACAACTGTTTCTTAACAGCAGGGGAAGAATTATGGAGTTGTGGTGTTCATATTTTTCATAAGAGTAACAACACGAGTGAAGTGAGTTAGCTTCAACAGAGAAGTAAAATCTATTCCCCAAATATTATTCATGATACGATAAACATTTAAATTTAATATTAACAGCTAAAATTAATTTGAAATTAAATCTGATGACATCAAATATTTTTTTTTCATTTAATTAAAGATGAGGAAATGATTAAGTGGAACCAGAAATGGAGTCATGTTGTTTTTAGCACAATAACGAGATTTATTATGTCTCAGATTCCTGTACTTTTAGCGATAGCAATAGTAATGGTAGTTCATGTTGCTTTTCTAAAATCTCTTCGAAACAGGTTAAAATTTTTTTTTTTAATTCAGTAAAAAATAAAAATTAGTAATAGATCAATAAAATATCACTGCTATTTTTTTTTTCATTTTCACTTCCTCCATATAACCCAAATTTCCATCATGCACTTAACTGCATTTTAACATTTGACAGCTTGAGGCAACTTTCACTAGGTGGTTTGTAATAGATAATCATGTTTAACACCACATCTTAACAGTTTTTGTCACTTGGGGTCTTTCTTACTGTCCTTTTCCATGATCAACATTTTATGGTCAGAGAATGTCTAAATGTAAAGTAAATGCAGCTGCTTAAGTCCTTGTCTGCTCTCCTAACAAAGATTCTACCAAATAAAATCAGTTTTTTTCCCCATAATTTCTTCAGTGGATAGAAGTCTCAATTACAAGGAAACAAGAGTCTAAACATGTCATTAAGTTCAAAGGGGTCTGGGATTGCTTGAAATTTCTTTCACATTAACAAAGAATTCCAGTATATATTTTTCCTAAAGACAAATTACCTTTAAAATATCATTTCTTGAAAAACCTCAATATTACTGGAGAGATGATGATTATTCTTTAAGAAACTTGACTGACTCTCAATGATTGTTAGATTCTTCTTTGTTTAAATTATGGAATAACCTGATCTTATTTTGAAAGAATCTTCCTATATGTGTATATATGCGTGTATATATATGTGTGTGTGTGTGTGTGTATATTTATACATACAAGTCAGTAAGTAGTGGGGTTGTGTTAACCGCACGTGGAGAAATAATAGGAAAATGAAAAATAATAAGGCAGAATGCTAAACTGAAAGCATATTTTAATATAGATTTCTAACCGGCTTTCGTTGCATGGCAAATTTTCAAGAAGAGGGAGAATGAAAATGTTTTTTATAAAAGAGTAAAAAATAATATATAAAAAAAAATAATATATAAAAAAATAAATATACCAATACATTATATTGTCTTTGAGCTTTTAAAGTTCAATGGTAATCCATGTAGATAATAGTTGGAAAAATAAGGATGCATGAAATTGAGAGTTGTGTTAGGTTTAAAAAAAGAAAAGGGACTGAAGGTTTATGTGTTAAGCAGGAAGTGTGATGTCAAAACAGGAAGTGTGTGTAAGGGAAGACAATTCTGTGGGTTTTATACTCTTTAGTTGGAGTTCTGGACTCTTTGTCAACAGGAAGTTTATGTCTGTTCTTAGAGAAATATGGTCACTGAGGGGTTTGTGTGTTATGAAGTGGTTGGAATTTCTCTATGAAAAGATTCTCCTTGTTGATTCTTTCTTGTGTGGAGATTCTGTCTTTACATTGATAGAAAGGGAATATAAGGAATTTAGGGTTTTTGTTTCTGGCGCAAGAGTCTATGTGGCCACTGAGTGGAACTTGGCGGTGTTGAGGGAGATTTATTTGTTCTTTATGGACTGCTACTCTTCTATGCAACGGGAGGCTCATCTGTCCGATATAGTAGTGTTGGTAACCTGCACATGTGAGGACATAAATGAGGTTCCCAGAGGAACAAGAGAAATTGGTTTTGATTTTAAACTTTGTTCCTCGTTTGAAGGTAAATTCAGAGCCTTCAAGTTGGTAGGGGCAGGTACCACAATTAGGGCCTGCACATTTTTTAACTGATGGGGGTGGAAGTGGTGTATGTAGTTTGGCATTGATTAAGAGTTTTTTCAAAGATTTGTGTTGCCTTTTGCATTTAAGGACTTTGTGTGTATTGATGATATTGTTCATTTTCGGGTCTGTGGTGAGTAAGGGGAGGTTTTGTTTGATTGTGGTGTATGCTTCAATGTTTTTGGGGTTGTGGGTGGAGATGTACGGAAGTATTTTGGGGTTGGGTGTGTTATTGTGTTGGTTGGTTTTCAGTGTGTTTTTGTCAAGTTCCTTGGCATGTTTTATTCCAAAGTCTATGAGTGTTGAGGGATATTGGTGTTGTAATAGTGTTTTTTTTTAGGTCTTGTAAGTGTATTTCTCAAGTGGTTGGGTCAGAGACAATGGTGCAAATTCTTTTAGCTAAATTGAAGGGGATATTTATCTTGAGGTGTTTTGGGTGGCATGAGCTGAAAAGGAGGTATTGTTGTGAGTCTGTAGGTTTGTGGTAGATTATATACATATACATATATATATATATATATATATATATATACATATACATATATACATATACATATATATATATATATATATACATATATACATATACATATATATATATATATATATATACATATACATATATACATATACATATATATACCCACATATATACACACATACACACAAACGTACTCAGTACCAACATACACAAAATGCACATGCATACACATCACCTGGATAAACCCATCACACACGGACACACACAGAATCCCTGATAAATACAATACACTCACACATACCCATACACACATACCCACACACACATACATATGCACCCTCACACATAACATCCCCACCAACACAAAACAGACAAACATACACACGCACCCACAGACGCACACATACACACACGTGAACAAACACATACACACGCATGCGCACACACAACACCCTAACAATATTAGTCACACACATACACACACCATCCTACCAAATATAAAACACACAGACCCATATACACAAGCCACAATAAACTCTGGGACCAATCAAAAACGCCCACACACAGACACATGTATATACACACACACACACACACACACACACACACACATGCACAGAGACACACACACTCACACTATTCTGATCTTTAAAACCAGCCCCAAAAAATACTGAACCATGACAGACTAGCCCAGAAACAAAAAAAATCCTGTTAATTCTACATTGCTCTTCCTTCCCCCCACCCCAACCAGCCTCTCACACTGTCTCTCACTGTAGCAAACATTCCCTGGCTACTCACAAGAGAGAAAACACATAAAAAAGACAGGTCAGTTCTTCAACTTTTCGTAAATTCTTAAATATATCTCCTGTGTGTATATATATACTACCAAACACTTTTTGTTGAATACTCTCTTATAAACTGTTTTAAACATTCTCTTACTATTATCAAAGAATGTATAGATGTATTTTAATACTTAAACTGTTTATAACATTTTCTTATTATTATCAAAGAGAATATATATATATATGTATTTTTATATATGTATTTTAATACTAAAACTATTTTTAACATTTTCTTATTATTATCAAAGTATGTATATATGTATTTTAATACTTTTGTGACAACCAGTACTTAACACAACAAAGCTTATACAAAGCTTTACATTTTACTTTTGACAATCTTTTTCTAAAAAAGTGAAATCGGTCAAGTGAATAAACATCTTTAAAGTTGCATTTTCAAACCTTCTTTCATATATATTTCCACTCGTGCAGTACCTTACAACTTTACTTTGTTATGTATGTGTGTATATATATATATATATATATATATATATATATATATATATATAGGTATAGCTACTTTTATATATATACATATATATAGGTATAGCTACTTTTATATATATACATATATATAGGTATAGCTACTTTTATATATATACATATATATAGGTATAGCTACTTTTATATATATACATATATATAGGTATAGCTACTTTTATATATATATACATATATATAGGTATAGCTACTTTTATATATATATATATATATATATATAGAGAGAGAGAGAGAGAGAGAGAGAGAGAGAGAGAGAGAGAGAGAGAGAGAGAGAGAGAGAGAGAGAGAGAGAGAGAGAGAGAGAGAGAGAGAGAGAGAGAGAGAGAGAGAGAGAGAGAGAGAGAGCTATACCTCTTGATGTGAAATGTGTGTTGAAACAGATATTGTTATACTTGGAGATGGTGGTTTTTTGTTTTTTTTGCTTTTCTTTCGACAGTAAATCATGCACGCTATTCAATCTTCACAGGACAAAATGGAATTAGCAGGACAAGAGGAGACGCACAGAGAGTTACTGATGAGGTCACAGAATGTGTGACAAAAGAACTGACAGATGTATTAACTAAAAATAATATAAAAACTTAACTGAAGATCAAATAAATGACCATCACTATCCACACCGCCCTTGCCAGAGCATGTTCCATAGACCGTGTATCTGCTCATTCCCCCACCCCCGCCCTGCTGTCACCCGTCTCCTGTTTCCCCTCACCACCCTATCTCGCCAATGCACCATTCTGAGCTATCAGGCAACTCTAGTCTGACCCCTCTACTTCGCACATCTTCCCTAACTGACCCCTCCCCTTCTTCAAATGAGCCCACAACTTACAAAACCTCTTGGTCCACAGTTTCTTCCTTAACCCAACCTCCCAACCCGGCTTGTTCCCCTGCTCCCACCCATGCTGTCACACTTGCCCTTACCTCTCCAACACCACCATCCTCACCAGCACCCATCATAGACCCTATCATATCACTGACTCCTTCACCTGCACTTCTAGCAATGTCATCTACTGCACCTCCAGCTCTCTCTGTCCTTCTGTATACATCAGTCAAACAGGATGCTGCTTGGCTGACTGGTTCATGGAACAACTCCAAGACATCAGACTCAGCAACGACACCCAGTCTCGTGCCATTTCCGCTCTACCGGTCACTCTTTACAACACCTGTCTGTGTTTGGATTGTCCTTGCACAGGGGTCATCTAGATTCCTGTCTTCATCATGAGCAGGGATTAATCTTCTCTCTTCACTCCTTTGTGCCACATGGGCTCAACTCTCCTCCCCTCTTCATCTAATCCTCCTCCTCTCTCCTCTCACACCTACTTCCTCCCACTCACTTCTCCTCTGACACCTACTTCTCTTCACTCCTACCCACCTCCCTTCCACCCTCTCCCTTCATCGTCACCCCCTCCCTAAACATTCCAACCCCACCATCTCTATACATCTCATCCCACCCATCCCTTTGACCCTACCCCCACTCTCACCTCCCCCACCATACCACACCACACCATCCCGGAAACACTAGCACTGACAACTTCCCAGCACCCACATCAGCGCACACTAGCACTGACCACTTCCCAGCACCCACACCATCATCTACACACCTACACATGCATATAAGCACACATCAAGGTCATCAGCCCTTTCCACACACGCATACATGCTCTCACATAAACACGCACGCACACCTTCGTTTTGGGATCACCAATACTTTATTATCTCGCCTTCTTCCTAGCTCTCCTGTGTGACCCCTCTGTCTGGTATTCACCATGATAAATCACTAGCCACTAAAACTTTTTCTATTTTCTCCCCGTTTATTTCTGTGTTCCTTTCTGTCAAAGAGCATAGGCTCAAAATGTAAAAGACTTTCTCACTTCCCGAGGGTTAAACAAATACACCTGTTTGTTGTTTACACACCCGTCTTTGTCTTTTGTGTTTTTGTAAATTCTCACTATATATATATATATAGAGAGAGAGAGAGAGAGAGAGAGAGAGGCATAGTCAATATCTTTGTGAATTACATATGTTTCAACTTTAAGTCACATTTTGTACGAAATTAAATGAAAAAATAATCTCAACGTCAGTCAATTTATCCGCTTTTCAGTAAACATATTTAAGAGTATAAAAATTTTTTTAAACTTTAAAACTAATACTGAAATGGAAAATCAAATAAGATACATATGCACAATTTTATTAAAACAAAGCTAATAAATTATTTTAAATGTACATAGTTACAATGTTTATTTTTATTTACATTCATGTCTTTCAAGACCAATAGTTCCAGCATTCCACCACTAGGTAGTGTTGAAGTACATACCAGAAAATTCAAATATGTTTGTGTTTACTGTGAATAAATGTGCACTTTTTTTTTCCCCGACACAATGCCTCCTATATTTAAAGTATAGTATTTTATAATGGTCAGAAGTTTGTTTTTAAAGAATTTCAAAGTATTTTTTCAGGAGACTTTCATGTGACACCATTTTTCATGGTATGTCACATGTCTTGGAACCAATTACCAACATAAGTTGAGATTTGCCTTTGTGTGTGTGTGTGTGTGTGTGTGTGTGTGTATATATATGTGTATAAGTATATATATATATATAGATGTGTGTGTGTGTATATGTGTGTGTGTGTGTGTGTGTGTGTGTGTGTGTGTGTGTGTGTGTGTGTGTGTATTTTCCTCTAGTTTCAGCTCAGAGCTGCGACCATGCTGATGCACTGCCGTTTTGCTACACTATTATTACTGAGAGCCTCCTCCAATATGTGGCACTTGGTGAAAATGGAGTTTGATGTAGCTACCCTCATTTGCACCTCTTGCCATGAGGTAGGTTCATCTGGGACTCTCGACAGGAAGAGGTCCAGCTTTGATTTAAAAATGCCTACATCTACTTTGTGCAGGTTCCTCAGGTTCTTTGGGAGAATATTAAAAAGCTGTAGTCCCCTGAAACCCAAACTGTTGCAGTAACTGGTCCTGAAGCGCGATGGTGTTGCTGGGATCTTTCGCACTATGCAATGTCATCCCGTTCTAGCATTGGTGTAGCTTTCATTGATTTAGCCTCTGGGATTGAAATTCCCTGTGGACCAGTGTATTCTGTAAGTTTCATATTCAGTTTTGGACATTGGTAGTGCAGGGCTTGGAATTTTTCAGCATTAAACTGCATATTATTATCCTCAGCCCATCTGTAAATTGAGTCCAACTCCTGCTGGAGATGTGCAACATCACTGGGGTTCTGTATTTTCTGCGAGACTTTCATATCGTCTGCGTAGCTTGCAAGGGTGGCTATCTGGGCACCTGAGGGCATATCTGAGAGATGTATAAATATATATATGTGTGTATATATATATATATATTAGAAAAAATAATAATAAGGTACTCAGATATCTGGATGGTTGTACATTTACAGATTTTTATTCATATGTCACATATTTAATAAATTAGCGCTTTCACCTAGTCTTGTAGGGTTTTCAAATTTTGATTTCACCTTGAGAAGCTGTCTCTTTTTATAGTTTTGAGGCTGCAGGCCCAATTAGCCCTCTGCAGGAGCTAGCTTAAAAGCTCGCACAGAGTGCAGCTTTTAAGCTAGTTATTAATGAAATACAGTTCTATCCCTCCATCCATCTTCTACAACTATTCTAGGGAGGATAATAGTGAGAAAGTCCTTAAGTATCTCCTTAATAGAATTTTATCAGAAGCAACCATCATTAGATTGTCTGGCTGGATTACCAAGTGTGACCAACTGAGACTATGGATATTATCCAACTATCTCATTCTTGGTCTACCCCTAAGTTTCTTGCCAGCTGGCTCAGCTTGAAGTATCAGTCTTGTGATTCTTCCCTGCAACAATCTAATCCAATACAGTTTTAAATCGATGTAATTTTAATGGGCTCAGTATGTAGCTGTCCTAAAAAGAGTTCAGACCAGTGTATTGACATGCAGAGTAGTGAGCACAACATAACTGAGGTCCTGTCACAACTAGCATATTTGGAAAAACTGGAGCTATTGCAGCAACATATACGCTCTTAGAAAACTTCTTAATCTCAGAGCTGCTTAAAATTACCTTCATTACCTTGCATATCTCAAGCTTCGTGCCTAATTAAGAAGCCTACTTTTTCAATTTTCACAGCTCTTTTTAAAAAATATAATATAAACAAAATCATTAAACTGATTATTTTTTTTTATCATCACAAATTAATTAATAGAGATATACACTACCAAAAAATGAGTGATGTAATTAAGTTTAAAAATCATCTCAAAAAAGATTAAGAAAAAAATCTCTATTTTATACTAAATTTAGAACTCTTATAAGTTTAACTAAAAATAGAAGGGAGAAAAATCAATTAAAACTTCTAATGAAACAGTGCAGAACTGGTAAGAAGACTTGTTTGATTTGAACTGAAGTAGTGTAACATTTTACTGCAGTTTCCAAAGACAGAAATAAAGCAAAAAAAAGAAAAAACCCAAAAACTAAGGGTAAGTATTAGGAAGCTATTGAGTTAGTAAGTTGGTAGATAGGTAAACAGATGAATCGATTAAACATACTTGACATTAATGAAATACAAAACTACAAAATTTAAACCCTTCTTGAAGATGTCTTGCACTAAGCACACACAGATCTCAATACATACGCATGAAAACCAACTATAAATATCCTAGGTTTATTAAATCAATAAAAATCTTGGAAACATTTAATTAAAAAAATTAAAAACAATCCCAATGTTTCAGCTTCACAAACAACAAAACTAAAATATTAACAAAGGAAAAAGAAAAGGTAATTAGGGACATTTTTTTAAAATTCCAAGTCATGTTGTTTATCAATATGTTTTATCAAGTGTTTTCAATTTAAGTCATTTTTGCTTTAATATTAACTCTAAACATTAACTGATAATTAATTGTTCAGATCATAGCACTGAATAATCAATAACTGATACAGTGTCAGATTTAGACTTGGTGAGGCCCTAAGCCCTACAGAGTTTAGAATCCCCTTATTAAAATCCTTTACACATATAATATCATACACATACATGTACACATGCATACAAGGTCTGATCAATAAGTATCCGGACTGTTGCCATAGTAACAAAGCTAAAGCATGCAAAGTAAAACTGCTTGGCACAGATTGAGTTTAAAATCTGCTGTGCATGTGCACTAAGTTTTAACATTCTAGCTCACTTTCCTTGTTTACAGCAGTGCTTGGAAGGAAGGTGTGTAGTGTGTGATCATTGCTTTGACCATGACAGAGAAAGTTGTCATAGCAATACCCACCCAGAGGCCTGTGCAAAGTTACAGAAAGTGTATGGAGAGTAGATTATGAGTTGCACATAAGTGTACAAGTGGTTAGGACGTTTCTAAGATGGCCAAAAAAATGTTGATATTGACGAATGTTCTGGGAGACCCGCAATCAGCAGAACTGAGAAAGACATCACAGATGTGCATGCAGCTGTGTGGGGAAATCGTTAAATCACTATTAATGAGTTATCAGAGGATGTGCAGATTAGTTACAGTTCAGTCCAGTTCATTATCACTGAAGGTTTGGGTACGAGATACATGTCTGCTAAGTTTGTGCCAAAAATGCTTTCAACTGACCAAAAAGACACTCAGGTTTCAGTTGCACAAGGTCTCCTTGATTGTGTTGAGAATGATGAAATTTTTTTGAAAACTTTGCGGAGGCCTGTAAGCAGATATCACCAATCTTTTGGCAAAATTTGATGCAGATTCTCTGTTCAACTCTCTCTATCATGTTCAATGCAATGATCATACACTACACAACTTCCTTCCAAGCACTGCTGTAAACAGCAGAAGTTAGGTAGAACATTAAAACTTAGTGCACATGCACAGCAGAGTTCAAGGTCAATTTGTGCCAAGTGGCTTCACTCTTCAAGCTTTAGCTTTGTTATTATAGCAACAGTCCAGATACTTATTGAACAGACCACGTGTGTGTATGTATATATATATATATATATATACACACACACACAAAGATCATGCATATACACATAAAAATCATTTATACTTATATCATCACAAATGTGCACACGCGCGTGTGTGTGTGTGTGTGTGTGTGTGTGTGCATATTTATATAAATATATATATATACAATACACATAGCATAATGCCTATTAAATTTGAGCCTGAAACATTTACGCTAACTAATTAATAAAAGGAAATGTGTGTTAGAATTTATGAATTTGTTTTGCAAGATTCTTGATGTGAAATTTTGTGTTGAAATTGTTATATTTCAGAATGGTCGTTTTTTTTCTTGCCAAATAAACACACACACTATATATTCATTCTTCACTCTTTTATTATTGTTCTTATTTTATGTCCATTGTCTGGAAATCTTTCATCACACATCTGACCTCTTCAGTGACCCTTTCCATCCACGTGTATACTCATGTTTGCTGAAGAAGTCACAGACGCTGTGATGAAAGATTTCCAGAAAATGGACATAAGATAAAATAAGATCAATAATAAATGAGTGAAGAATGAATATATAACGCATGTGTTTATTTGAAAAAGAAAAAAACAAAAAATTACCATCCCAAAATATAACAATATGTGTTAGCATTGTTGTTGAATAAGTCAACTTTGATCAATTAGATCCACAACAAGTCAATAGTTAGAGAAACATTTATAAGTGGCTAACAGATACAAGTTCCCACATGGTTGAGAACCATATTGTATATTTGGATATAGTTAATTGTATCAAGTGCTGTCTGACAGTCTGCACATTCACTTGACCTGCTAGAAACAGCAGTCTGATCTCCTTCAAATATAACCCTACCATCCTAAAAATGGATGAATATAATGGATGACCAAGTCCCAGATATATGCCAGGAAAAACTCTACACATTTAGAAGTGTATATTGAGCATTTTCGTTTTGGTACAACAAAAAACACTATCACACACATATTGTACATACACACAAACACACACATGCAAAACACTCATTGATGTATTAATATATGGTGTGCATGCTTTTATATATGTTTAACATACAGAACAGTTAAGGTTCTTTTATTAAAAAGCTGGAGAGTTGATCAAAATTTATGCATAAAGACTGATAACCTAGTTGCTATACACACTCATATACACATTAAATCAATTTGTGTGTCTATATAAGATATATAAATACACATATGGAGTGCTGTGATAACAATAGGCTATTATTATCAACCTACTATTTTGAAGAATTCAAAAGAACTCTGAATGCTATTGAAACATGGAGGAAACTATAAATGGCTTAGTGAAAATCCCTCGACTCCATCAAAATTCATTTGACTGTAATGATATTTAAATCTTGTTAAATAGATGAATTGGCTAAAAACTGATCAAATTTTAATCTGGCTGGTATCACAGTCCCCAAGGATGTAAAGAATTCCTGAATGACTTGAATCAAAAGACTATTAAACAATTCACGTAAAATATTTACAGTGAATTGAATACAGTTTTGTAATGATAATAATAGTTCATGTGAAATTCATTACTGATATGAGGGAGATATGACAAGTTCTAAGACTCTAGGAAATTGATATTTTTATATATTGCAACAATATAATGTCTTATTCTATCAAACACTATTTCTCTTTCAAAGATTTTATCCCATTATTATTATTATTATTATTATTATTATTATTATTATTATTATTATTAAGGCAGTGAACTGACAAAATCTTAGTGGTATTTCACCTGTCACTATGTTCTGAGTTCAAATTCCGACGAGGTCAACTTTGCCTTTCAGCCTTTCGGGGTTGATAAATTAAATACCAGTGAAACACTGGGGTCGATGTAATTGACTAGTCCCCTCCCACAATTTCGGGCCTTGTACCTATAGTAGAAAGATTATTATTATTATCATTAAGGCAGCAAGCTGGCAGAATCATTAGCATGCAGGGTTAAATGCTTAGCAGTATTTTGTCTGTCCTCACGTTCTGAGTTCAAATTCTGCCGTGGTCAACGTTGCCTTTCATTCTTCCAGTATCGCTAAAATAAGCACCAGTTGAACACTGGGGTTGATATAATCGATTCACCTCTCCTCTAAAATTGCTGCCCTAGTGGCAAAATTTGAAACCATTATTATTATTATTATTATAAAGGCAGCGAGCTTGCAGAATCATTAGCACACTGGGCAACATGCTTAGCAGCAATTCATCCATTTTTATGTTCTGAGTTCAAATTCTGTCAAGGTCAACTTCGTCTTTCATCCTTTCAGGGTTGATAAATTAAGTACCAGTTGCATACTGGCGTCGATCTAATCAATTGAACCCCCTCCCCACAAATTTCAGGCCTTGTGTCTATAGTAGAAAAGATTATTATTATTATTATTATTATTATTACTATGGTTAAGGCAGCAAGCTAGCAGAATTGCTAACATGCTGGGCAAAATGCTTAGTGGCATTTCATCCATCTTTACATTCTGAGTTCAAATTCCATCGAAGTCAACTTTGCCTTTCATTCTTTCAGTATCAGTAAAGTAAGTACCAGTTGATGTAATTGGCTTACCTGCTTCCCTGAACTTGCTGACCTTGTGCCAAAATTTGAAAAACCATTATTATTATTATTATTATTATTATTATTGTGGTGGTGGTGGTGGTTTTGTAAAAATAAAAATGGTACTACATAGTATTACATCTCAAGTCCTAAGTTCAAATTCCACCAACTTTATACTTTCATACATCAAGAGTCTATAAAATAACTACTAAAGTTGATTTGAGCAATTCCACCCAACTCAAAATGCATGAACTTAGGTCAATATAAAACATGAATTTTATTATAGAGGTTAAGGTGGTGAGCTAGCAGAATCATTACCATAACAGACAAAATGCTTGGCAGCTTTCTGAGTTCAAATGCTGCCAAGATCATCTTTGCCTTTCAACCTTTCAAAATCAATACAATGAGCACTGGTCAACTATTGGAGTTGATGTAACCGACTAATGCCCTCCCACAAAATTTTGGATCTTGTGCCTAGAATAGAAAGAATTATCATTATAGTGGTTAACGGACTAAATTTGGAATACAAGAGGCAATTACTATAAATCATCTGTATCATTAGCACCACTGGAAAAATCCCTATCGTAATCAAATTTTTAAACCTGCCACAGCTAGCATAAATCTTCAACATTTATCTTTCTTCCAAATTATCTAATTCTGCAACATCTTCTTTATGAAGATGCTGACATCTTTGACATCTCATTCAACTAAATCTACCTTCATCTGCTCACAAATTTTTCACTAAAAATATATCATTCATTCACATTTGTTCAAAATATTTATTCCAAATATAGGGAAACTTTTTATAGACTTTGCAAACACTCAGAGAATGACATTAACCCTTTAGCAATCAGATTACTCTGTCAAATGTAAAGCTTATTTATTCACATTATTTTCAGTTCATCATGCATTATCTCAAAGCTTTGAGATTTTGATAATGTGATTGTTTATTTTTAGAATGACATTGTAGGTTAAGTCTAAGAGGACAGATTTGACCAGTATTCACACAGTAACAGAATATTTGAGCCAGATATAGCCAGTTTAACCCTTTATCATTTAAACCACCAAGCTACAAAATAATGCATAACTAATTCATATCAATATGAATAAATAAGCATTACATTTGACAAAGAATGCATTTGACAATCTGAATGCTAAAGGGTTAAACACTAAAAGATTAATGTTCAATTTGAACTTTTGGAGGTTTATGCATGTAAGGACAGAAAGATATTTCCAAATGGTTGTAGAGATGAAGAAGTAACAAAGAGTTTTGTACAGTTTTTAGGAGAGAAATATTTCAGTGATATAAGAAAATAGGGCTTCTATTGCAAGCAGACTGAATGATTGCATAAGGGATTTTTTATAGGTTTATCTTCCTCATCAAAGAGATGACAAAAGAAAAGAAACAGGCAAGTAAAGTTAGTGATAAAAGGTTTGTGATATAGCAGGCAGGATATCAGTCTCCAAATCACATTATTGGTTAATCCATGCTAATTATGGCTATAGTCAAATCAAATAAACGAACAATAAAATTAACAATAACAAACCAAAGGACGAGCACAAGGAATTTAATAGTCTGATGCTCAGTAAAAAGAGAGAGTTTTTGACATTTCAAGCATAGCTCTTCATTAGAAAGGAAAAAGGGAAAAAGTTCAATGAAGAGGACAAAATCATCTATAGCATGTGTAATTATCTTTTATTTCTGTACGTTCTTTTACTCATTTTAGTCATTGGAATGCAATCATTCTAGGGTACTATCTTGGTCATGATAATCTGTCCTTAAACTGTCTACACTACATCTAACAGTTGCACTTGATCTGTCCTTCAATTGTCAACACATTTAACAGACTTCACTTGACAGGTTTTGTGGATCTTGCCTTTTTTATATAAAGTTTCAGTTACAAAGCATTACATTCCTGACACATGATTCAGATGGAGAGAGAAAATCCTTTACCATCAATCAGAGGCTATTACCATTCTTCACTGATTTTGCAACATATACAAGCATAATTCACACACAATCTAAATACTTCCCAATAAGGGTCAATGAGTGAACCTCTATATGGTTACTCAACCAGCAAGAAATAGCAGTTAATTGTGCATATCACACTTCACTATTTTGAAAAGGGGCAAATAATGATGAAGTTGTCATCATAAGATATACCACATGTAAGAAAAAGTCAGGATGGTCATGGCTGGAATACTTTTCATCATGAATCATGGTTTGAATCTAAAGAACCTTCTAAAAAGATTTCTTAACTTCTATGAAAAGAATGAAAATATATAGTAATTGGGAAATGATATCAAGTTTTATTCATCCATATACTACCTCCACTATCGATATAACCTATTCAAACTCAACCATTGAACTTGCTTTGATTCTCATCATCTTCACTGTGTCACCTGCTCAAACACCTTACAACATACTTTCCCCAAATCATCCACCTCAGAAAATTTCCTTCAGCTCGTTTCCCACTGCAATGAACCTAACAGCCGTATGAACCTAACAGCCGTATGAACCTAACAAACCTGTAAGAGCTATATTTAAAAGTTATTCTCCTCAGATTAACTTATAAAATTTCTTTTTCATTTTGATTATTAAATTTCTAAAAAATTTCTCCCCCAAACTTTCACTTTTCAGAATTAACTTCTCCCCAAGTGTAGCTTTCCAGCAACTTTTACTCTTTAGCTACTTATTTACAGTCACTAAATCACATATAACCATTTCCAAAGAAAGACCTCAACAACAATTCTTACACCAATATTTGGAAAGAATCCTTACACATTGTCTCCCATTTTTTTTTTTTTTAATATCTCTAGTGAACTAGATTCATGGTTACTTACTGCTGTACATGATAAACGAAATGGTTTCTAAATTTAGAAAGTGTTGATGAAGACTTTAGCAGTTTGATTCCAATGACTATTTTTCCTTTGTTTTCCTGAGGTTTTTTATTTTCCTCAAACCTCCTCCACTATACGTGTACAAAATTCAATGGCGAAGAATATTAATACAGGTAGGTCACTCCCACTAGTTCTTTCAAAGAAATAAAAAGAAAAAGTGCTCCTAAGATATGAGCTCAAGGCTGTCTTCTCACCTTTTGTTCTTAATTTCATTTAAACCACAATATAGTGGTGATGTTAGTTGCTATGATAATGATTATCATTACACTCCTATTTTTATTGTTAATGATCACTAAAAAAGTAAAATTAGGTAATAAATGAAAGAAATATTCTTCAATTAATGGGAATTTGAGCTCAAACAGTTAACTATTCATACAACTTCAATTTATCCAGGACAATTTTTTTTATCATTTTATCATTTCTTTTCTATATAGGGAAGATTTTCATTCATAGTTCAGTTAGTCGTGGGTTTGTTTCCTCAAGAAATATAACTGCATAATGAGCTTTTAAATAAATCTAAATCACATTTCTTATTTACCTGTTTCTTTCTTTTATGCAGAACAGAGAGAATAGTATTTTGTTTACGGACAATAGAAAAATAATCATCTTAAAGTTGAACATTCTATTTGGTAATGCAGTATTATGTGGAACAGCAACAGCCAGAGAACAAGAAATTAATGAAAGATAATGGTCTCAGAAAATACTTTCCAATCACAGATTTCACATCAATAAATTTTTGACCAAAATAATGTAGTTGAAGAAATATCTAACAGAAAGAGAAAAATAAGTCTTCAAATTTGGTAAAAAGAACTGAATACTTATTGAAAAAAAAGTTACATAGTAACAAACTCAACAATTTACATTGAATTTTACATTCTTTTATTTATATATATATATATATATATATATATATATATATATATATATATATATATATATATAGTCTAGAGATGGAATGCAAGACAAAAAACATCCAATTTTCTTGAATTTACATGTTTTCTTTTCAATATTTTATATTAGTTGTTCTTGTTTAGCTCTGGCTTTTCAGCCAAAATCACCCTATTCGTAAATTTGTTTTAATACTCTTACTACTACACTTTCACTAAATTAAAACCAACTCTGGCACTCGTTATGGTATATACATAGATAGGATACAGACACTTTAGGAGTAATAAACTTATGATTTAACAGACTTTCGCTGTCATAGTTAACACTCAAGTCAGACCTGACTGAACAGAACTATAATTGTGCTTTAGCAGAAGAATCTAAGTGAGGAGACATCATGTCTGTGAGCCAGAGATTGAAGTGGAGTGTGTTGGTCAGTAATTTTATGCCAATCAGTCAGATTACCTTTTTTGGATGAGTTCTACAATACTTATAAGTCTAGTAACAGTACTGTATTTAAAAGAGAGAAGTATTCCTTTGTAGGTCTCCTTTAAGGTTTCTAGAGGGTTAGTAGCTGTTTGTGATGAGTGGTAACGAGACAGCATTTGTAGCAACTTTGAGCATTCTGGTTAAGTTTACGTTTAGTAGGAAGACCAGACTGACATGATACCAAAGGAGAGTTTTTTCAATATCTCTGTTCATGGAATCAGAGTAGATTACTTATGAGGTCTCTATGTTGCATGTGGATGACACTTGGATGCATTGGTTAGGGAATGAAGTGTGATAAAATTTCACAGGAGTGAAACTGTTATGCACGACCATAAGTACGTCTTTGATGTACTGGAGAAAAAGTGTGGAGGGTAAAACCTTGAGACACACAAGAGACAGAGTGTTGATCATAGAGAACTACATTATCAGAAACCACAACGGGATGATCTGATGAAATGAGAAACAGATCAGCATGCAAGATACGATCATAGGCTTTGTAGATGTCATATACAACACTATTGCTTTAAAAAAAATTTTTTTCAAGGGCCTACTAGTGAGTAACATTGAGACTTTGAGGAGAGTAGATCTCCTGTAGATCTGGTCCACCAAGAGGTTTACTGGTGATCAAGGAGAGAAAGAGATTTAAGGTGTTGAGGTGCTGGATGTGAGATTGATTGGTTGATAGACGGCAAGAAATGGGACATACTGCTGCCAAAGATCAAGATCCCTGTAGAGAGAGGTCTATCATTAAAGTCAACAAAAAAGTAAGGTAGTAAAATGTATTATTTGACTTAGAGTAATCTAAAACATTATTTTAATGCTTAATTTCTAATATACAGGGTACAGTGAATAAACTGTCATCTAAATTATGCAAAAATGAAAATAACACTGACATCTCATTTTAACAGATATATTTACCAAAATTACATAAAAATATCTTGAAATACTAAAGAGTAAATTTATTCAATAAAATCGCCACTGGCTTCAACCACGGCCCCCAGATGATTTCAGAATCTCCCACAACTCTTCTGGACAGTCTCCTTGTTTAAGTTGGTGAATGCTGCCATTATCTTTGCCTTCAGTTCATCTTTGCTTTTACAAGGAGCGATGTTGGTCTCTTGCTCAACTGTGCCCCACACATAATAATCAAGGGGGTCACAGTCTGGGTAGTTAGGTGGCCAGATGTTAGGGGTGATGTGGTCGCAGAAATTGTCTGACAGCCATGACTGGGTTCTTCTGCTTGTGTAGCATGGTGCAGAGTCATGTTGCCAGACATAGGGTCTTCCAGCAGTATTTTACGTGCCACCTGCACAGTCCAGCGGCACTGGCAACGATCTCACTCGAACGATTTTTAACGTGCCACTGGCACAAGTGCCAGGAAGGCGACGCTGATAACGATCACACTAGAACAGTGCTCTTAGCACTCCATTGGTACAGGTGCCATCATGATTTCACTTTCGCTTGCCTCAACAGGTCTTCGCAAGCTGAGTTTAGTGTCCAATGAAGGAGACGTTGGCATGGGGGCCAGTCGTTGAAACCTTTATAATTTTTTTAAACATACATTCATCCTTATTTTTATGTCCTATTTGCATCAAGATATTCATATCAACATACAGTATTTCTTTGTTTATTTGTTTATTATCAAAGATGTGAATATACAAATACAGTAGTACCTCGGTTTTCAAACAACCATGATCACAAATAAATCGTGCTTATATATATATATATATATATATATATATATATATATATATATATATATATAGATATAGGTATATACAAAGCATGATTTATTCGTGATCAGAGGCGTTCGTAAACCGAGGTACTACTGTATTAAATGAATATGAGAAAGACAGGAGACAAAGCACAATTTATTTGTAATCAGAGTCATTCGAAAACCGAAGTATTACTGTATTTATCCCTACAACATTGTATTTCTACAATGCTTTGTTTATTTTCACACAGACAATCCATATCAAGACATGCCATGTTATCCCCAACTGTTATATTCTCTCTAAATATTCTGGATATATAGATTCAAATATATTGTGTTACCTTTTCACTGGTTTCAGTCACTGAGCTGTGACCATGCAGCACATTTAAATCTATTCTATTGCGTGATCATACTAGTTGCAATGGTGGAATAATGTCAGCTTGTTATATATATACACACACACACATATATATATATATATATATATATATATATATATATATATGTGTGTGTGTGTGTGTATATATATAACAAGCTGACATATATATATATATATATATAATACATGCCAGACTCTTCAACAGCACTACCCTACCAGTGCTCTTATATGCAAGTGAGATATGGGCTACCACAAAGAAGGGAGAGCATTAATTGGCTGCAACACAAAGGACCATGTAAAGATCCTTGCTAGGAATATCATTGCAAGAGCATATCTGAAATGAGATGAGATAATTCCAGAACAGGGTGGAGTGAACAATGTGATTGCAGAATAATGAAGGCATAAGTTGCACCAGGCTAGACAGGTTGCAAGGTTTATGGGCAATCAGTGGACCAGCACAGTTGCCAAGTGGTATCCAAGAGATTGAGAAAGGCTGCATGGACGACCTCTATGATGATGGGAAGATGATTTAGTTAAATGATTTGGGCCAAGATGGAAAAGAATAGCACAATCAAGAAAGAACTGAAAGCACATTGTGACCAGTGATAAATAACATCTGATAGTTTGGTTGATACAATGTGATATATATATATATATATATGTGTGTGTATGTATATATACATACACACACACATATATATACATATATACACATATATATGTATATATATATATACATATACACACACACATATATATATATATATATATATATATATTATATACACACAAACATATATAAAAGCGACCCTATCTGGTGGCTTTTAAGCTCGTGTATAGCTTTTAAGCAAATGACCTTGAATGAGAATATCTGAAAACAGATCTCTGATTTGTTTTGGAGAATTTGCTGCAACTGCTTCCTCCGGAGTTATATCCCAATGATGAACATATTTGTCACAAAAAAAATCATCTAAAAAAAATCATTGAAATCAATCACAGTAATGAAAACATAGGAATCCAAAATAACTGAAACAAGAATATATATTATATATATATATATATATATACACACACAAACACACACAGATGGATTCTTTTCAGTTTTTGCATACTAAATTCACTCACAACACTTTGGTCAGCCCAGGTCTATAGTTGAAGACACCCACGTGAGACTGAACCCAAAACATATGGCTGGGAAACAAACTTGTTAACCACACAGCCAATCAGCATTTGAAATTCATGTTCCCTGTTGGCATGGGTTGGATGGTTTGACAGGATCCAATGAGCCCAGCGGCTGCAATGTGCTGCAAGTCAGTTTTGGCATGGTTTCTATGGCTGGATATCCTTCCTGATACCAATCACTATACCGTGTATACTGGGTACTTTTTCTATGCCACAAACACTAGTGGGGTTGCCAAGTAACTTTCAAGACAAGAAAGAACAAGTAAAGGGAAAAAAAGGGGGAAAGCCCTCTTGATTAAGTAGGTGGGGAGTATAAGTATTAAGCAAAAAGGTGGCTTTACGCCAGGGACCTGCAGAAGTGCTTTGCTATGCAGAAGATACATGGTTCTCTTGTATATATATAAAAGTGAGTGGGAGTATCTGTGAAAAAGATGGTATTCTTTTGTTCTTTTGCCTGTTTCAGTCATCTGACTGCAGCCATGCTGGAGCACCACCTTGAAGGGTGTTTTAGTCAAGCAAATCAACCCCAGGACTTATTTCTTATGCCTAGTACTTTTTCTATCAGTTTCTTTTGCCAAACTGCTAAGTTACAGGGGTGTAAACACACCAACACTGGTTGTCAAGCAGTGATGGGGGGACAAACAGACACAAAGACACACACACACACACACATATATATATGACAGAATTCTTTCAGTTACTGTCTACTAAATCCACTCACAAGGCTTTGGTCGGCCCAAGGCTATTGTAGAAGACACTTGCCCAAGGTTCCATACAGTGGGACTTAATCTAGAACTATGCGGCTGGCAAGCAAGCTTCTTACCACACACCATTCAAAAATATGCATGTATATATGTATATATGTATGTATGTATGTATGTATGTATGTATGTATGTATGTATGATTGTATGTATCACCTAATAATGTAAGACAAATATTTCTCAAAACTACTTAGTTCTAACATGATACTAATCAATGAATGCTAGATATTGAGAAAAATTTTTTAAACTTGCAAAAGGAAAACAAAATTAATTAATTTTATGAAATTTGATGTTTATTGACTTAAAAGATAATTTTAACAAAATATTTTTCAACAAGATCACTTGAAATCAATTAATGAAATACGATGTTGACTTTAATTTGTCTCCCTAAAATCTTTCCTTTTCTTCAGTCTATCTTCAAAATGATAATAAAAATGTTGAATAATTCATTGTAAAAACCATAGGTTTCAGATGATTAACCATAAAACTATCTGTAATAAATGGTCCAAAAATGAAAGGTGTAAACAAGTAAAAGGAGAAAGAAGCAAAGGATTTGTTGAGGAGAATCAAAGAAAACTGCAACAAAATATAACTCCTCTAAAATTTCAGAAAGGAAGGAGTAGAGGTATTGCAGGGTATCTTGAAGGGGGAGAGCACCAAAGATGACATTGGAGCTTGGTGCAATCATCTGTTTCACCAGCCCCTTTGAACTGTCCAACCCATGCCAGCATAGGAAACAGCTAGATGATGACAACGAAAACAAGGATAAAGGATGGAAATTTAACTAACCTGAACTTTATAGTTTAGCAGTAGTCCTGATCAATAAATCTTTCAGGAACCCATTTCTTAAATCCCAAACTGAACTGAAAGGAACACTGTGAAACAGGGAATTTATCTATTAAAGAACTATAATCTATAGATAAATATCTTTGAGTTGCAACTTGTTTTTCTCCCTAAAAGTTGAAGTAAAGAATTCTCTAAAATGTTAGGTTTTGACCAAGCAGACATATTTGAGTTGCTCAAAGTAAAATTAACTCTGCCGATATGTTTGGAATCACTCAGTAAAATTCTGGCTGAGATGACTGATTTGAAATGCCTTTCCAATGTTATTGCAAAATAAATATTTGATATACCCTTTCAAGAAGTAACTGCAGTTAAGAGAAAACCTAACAGGTATTAACAAATCTTATTGCACAGAATTGACAAAAAAAGTAGCATACATAAGAAACATAGCAATGATCTTTTGAAATTACAGCATTCATTTCTAAGCTGATACTCAAAATATTCTTCAGAATTACCTCTGCTTCATCTACTGCTGTGTGTGTCTGTATGCATGTCTTTGTTTGTGTGTTTTGGGGGTTTGTGTGTGTGTGTTTTTTTTAGTAAGCACTATTTAATTCTGTAACATTTTTTCTCTTTTGAAAAACTATTAACAATGCTAGAATACAGAAATGTATTTATATTTTCAGAAGTAATACAAGTTAAGCAGCAGAATATATAATGCTGTTTACATATCAGTGATATCCAATACAACTGATTACAAGACTGGCAGAACTATCACAGAAGACAGATTAATGGCAAATATTAGGATGGATGTAGGTAACATGAATACAGCAGGATAATGCAAAGACAGGTCTTCATACACACAGCAGAATGTTATGAAAAGGAAATGTCATTTGACAAAAAAAAAAAGTTTGAAGCAAAACTATAAATTAATATTAATATATATTTAGATTTGTGTACATTTTATACTGAATTAGATTACTTTTATTTAGTTTCAATGTTTTTTTATAAGGATGGTCTTAAGTTTCCATCCTGTTAAGAAAAAAAATATTAAAAAATTCTACTAGGGTTATCTGCAACCTAGACTGGCCAAAAGTATATCGATGATAGATTTGACAGCAACAAGCAGCAGTGTATGACAGCAGAATTCTGGTTACAAGGTTGTAAAAGAATAGAATAAATAGCACATTCAATGATAAATACTTGACATAATTAATTCTGTTATTCTTAAATGACATTCCAATTAACATTAATAAAACAAGCAAAAAGCAACACAAGTACATTAAAAATGTGAATTAAAATGCTTTTCTTGCCCAATTATTATATTTTTTTAATACAGAATTATAAGGTATCAACAAAAGTAAGAAAACACGTGCTTGCAGGGCAGGAAATGTTTCTAAAAATATATTTTTAAAAATTGGAACTGGAGCAAATAAGTCTGAGTGATAAATGGAAATAGAAGTTAAAGTGTAAAATAAACTGATTGAAAAGTTTCTCTTTTGTAAAGCTTTCACTTTTGCCAACACTATTTCATTTGTATATACATGTATCTAGTTAATGAGGGAATCTCCGTTTGGTGTCTCAGCTTGCAAAGAAATGTAGCAAAGTATCTCTCCAATGACACCCAGCATCTTAAAAAAAGGATACATTTGATAATGTGATCTTAAATACACAATACAAACCAACATACAAAAGATTATCGGTCATAGCATGGCTGTGTGGTTAAAAATTTGTTTGCCATCCACATGATTTCAGGTTCAATCCCACTGCATATCACTTTGAATATCTTCTACAGCCCCAGACCAAGCAAAAGCTTTGTGAGTGAATTAGGAAGAGAGGAACTGAAAGAAGGCCATCATATATAAATGTATCTTAATTTGGTTTCTCTTTTCCTCAATTAAAATTATTGCTATCCCCTTTGTGAGGAATAACGACATACCTATTGGATTGGCAAATTGTTCCTTTAATAGCTAACCAAAGTATAACTAATCATTCTTCAGTTAATCAAAAAGAATAACATTTACACTGCAATTTGAACGCTTTACTAGCCAGATTACTGCATGAAGTGCTTTTGAGGAGATCACCTAGATTTTACTTATCCCTTACATAAACGTGTGTGTGTGTGTGTGTGTACACACATGTGTAACGTGACCCTCCCTCTAACTCAATGATCATACTCTCCACCATTCACCCCTCAACCTTACCCAATCACTAGTCATCATCTACTCTCTCCAAACATTCTTACAATCACTACCTTTCTTGTTCTTTTGACCCCAGCCCCCCCCCCTCCTGACATCACCACTCTCTTTATCTCTCTTTCCAGCATGACCTTGATTAATCTCACCCACTCTTGTTTCATGCAAGTAGCCATGTATCTCCTCTACAGCAAGAAACTTGTTCCAGTACTGTCTTTGTGCTTCAACCTCTCATGAAGCTGCCTCCCTCTTCTCTGCAGTGTCATTCAGTTGAAGGAAATCTTAATTCTGCAAGTCATATGATGACCTCACTAGTACTGGTGCTATGAAAAAAAAAACACCCTGTACACTCTGTAAAGTAATTGGCATTATGAAGTGCACCCAACCTCAGAAACAAAGCCAAAGCAGACACTGGAGCACACCAGTCCTCCAGCCTATTGAATCCTGTCAAACTTTCCAACTCATGCCAGCATGGAAGACAGACATTAAAAGATAATGAAAATCATGATCATAGATAGAGGGACAGATGGACGGATGGACAGACAAGTAAATAAACAGGTGCAGGTGCAGAAAAGGCTGTGTGGTTAATATGCTCACTTCCTAGGTATGTGTTTCAGCCCCATAAGGACCATTTAGATTCAGTGCAGGCATGTCAACGATTCCAGTCTTGCACTGAAGCTAGATCCATTGAATAATCTTATAAAGAAAGCTTATTGAGAACATGTGCACAAATGTTTATTTTAAAGTATATTTGTTTTTACTAGGTTGTTTTATTAAATTACTAAATACTAGTTGAAAGACCACTCTTTGGCAATTTTCTGCTGGTCTCTAAATGATATTTACACATTTGATTCCCAGTTTGTTTAAAGTTTCTGATATACTACATCTAATTTTCTTTTATACCCTTTATTCATCTAACAGTAATTCTCAACCAGGGTCCACATGATATAAGATTATATAAGATTTGTTACTAAAGTTTATGTGCAATAAATTGGTTATACTTCTCCAATATACAAAACATTTGTTATAGAATTCCTATTAATATTCAATTATAAAAATATAATGGAAGTTTTTCAAACATCAAATGGCTTTGAGGGTTCACTCAAGTAAAATAGGTACCAAAGAGGTCCATAGGTAAAGAATGGTTGAGAACCACTGATCCAAAAGTACTCACACAGTAAATAAATTTAGTGCATAACTTCAGATCAATGTTCCCTTGACTTACTTTCTTCATACATTTCAGAAAAAAAAAATGGATATTTTTTTAAAGAAATTTTCAACAAATGTTTCAGATGGTATACTTTACAACTATATCAGAACTGCAGTGAAAATCTTTTTGGAGTGGAGGGAGAGTTATCAGATAATTCACATGCTCCAAATTTGTTTCCTCTTAACTTTAAAAAAAAATTTGTATTTTTTTAATGAAATCTACAAATATCTTTCGGATGGTGTAAATTTACGATTAAATTTGAAGTTAATGCAGAAAGAAATTTGGGAAGCAGGGACAGATATTTCAAGCATCTCAACTTTGTTCCATCATACAGTCTGTATTGCTATGTGGGTTTAAGTTCAGTCCCATTGCACTACCTCATTTTGGGGCTGACCAAAGCCTTACATACTTATATATATATATGTATATAAGTACGTGTTTGTGTCACTTTGTCTTGACATCATGTGATAGTTATAAATGAGGTGTTCCTCATTTCCAATCTTCAATGAAAAACATGTTGGTGACAAGAAAGATCTCCAATCAGAAAATCTGCCTCAACAAATTGTCCAATCCATGCAGGCATGGAAAAGTGGATATTAAAATAATGATTGATTGATTGATTGACACGTACATACATACAATCATCATTTTAACATCCATTTTCCATGCTGGCTTGGGTTTAACAGTTTGACAGAAGCCAGAAAGGCCAGGAGCTACACCATGTTCCACTGTCTGTTTTGGTATGGTTTCCACAGCTGGATGCCTTTCCTAACACCAACCACTTTACAGAATATACTGGGTGCATTTTATGTGGCGCCATCACCAGAGCTTCTTAGAAGGCACCAGCATGGCCTTCAATATTTTATCCCCTATCTTCTTGGGTCTTCTTCTTTCGTGAATTCTATCCACTTTAACAGATTGGCATTTCTTTATGCAACTGTCAACATCTATATGCACCACATGACCAAACCAGTGCAGTCTTCTCACTTGCACATGGCATCTAGTTCCTCTCATGCCTAATTTCTCTCTCAATACACTAGCACATGTACACTGACATTGCACATCCAGCAGAGCATACTAGCTTCATTCCTCTGTAGTCTTCCCATGTCCTCTGCATTCAGGGCTCATTTCTCACTACCATGTAGCATTACTATTCATGCACATGCATCATACAAACTTCTTTTCACTTAAAGAGAGAGAGACCTTTGGTCGCCAACAGACATAAAAGCTCTCCGAATTATCTCCATCCTATTCTTATTCTAGCAATTACACTTTCAGTACATTTTCCTCCACAGCTAATTAGGTCACCTAGGTAACAGAAATCATCTACTACTTCTCGAGAGCCTCAGGGTATTTGAGGAAATCAATATACCCTCTATCTATAAACGTTATGGCTCCTGAACATATTCCACATACAAACACTACTTTCTCTATTAACCTTCCTATTATCCCCTTGTGTGTGCATAGCTTGTGTGGAGTACACCAAATGGAATTCCTACCTACACCTTTCGTACATACCAAGCAGGGTCATTTACACAAAGTGGATCAAGTCCTGTCCAATTTCTTACTAGAACTTTGGTCTTTACTAACTTGAAGGCCCTTTGATTTCAGATTTTGTTTCCACACCTAGAATTTTTTTTATAAATCTGTTATAGATTCTGCCATGAGAGCAAGATCATCAGGATATAGTAGTTCTCTTAGGCTTTCAATCTTAAATTCTTGCTATGGCCTGGAGGACTAAGATGAATAGGAGAGTGCTGAGGACTGAGCCTTGGTGAACATCTACCTGTACATTAAATTCATCCCTGTATTGATGAATAACTCTTACCTTACTAACAGCACCCCTGTACATGGCCTGTACTGCTTTCACAAGCCATTCATCTACCTCAAGCTTCTTCAGAGACCACTATATCACAAAGTGTGGTGCCCTGTCAAAAGCTTTCTCCAGATCAGCAAATGCCAAGTGCATTAACTTATTCTTAGCAAAAAACTTCTCTTGCAGTTGCCTGACAATGAAAATGGCATCAGTAGTGCTTCTCCACAGTACAAAGCTAAACTACATTTCATCTAGTTAAATTCTGTTCCTAATTAATTGGTCACTACCTCTCTCAGTAATTTTCATGACCTAATCCAGCAATCTGATGCCTCTATAATTACTTCTATCTAAGGCATCTTCTTTCCCATTGTAGCAGTTGACTATGAAGTTGCTACACCAGTCAATGGGGATTACACTTTCCTGAATAGCCTGATTAATTATATGGGTGACTAGACCAAATCCCACTCTACCAGATTTTAAGCATCTCAGCAGCATAAATCATTTTAATGTCCACTTTTCCATGCTTGTATGGGATGGATAGAATTTGTTGAGGCAGATTTCCTATGACTGAATGTCTTTCTGTTTGCCAAATTTCACTTGTTTCCAGGTTAGTTAATATTTCTCCATAGCCAAACACATTTTCACAAAAGATTTGACATTAAGGACACTGCTTGTATGACAGTGACACTCATTTACAACTATCACACAATATCAAGGCAAAGAGACACTGACACACATACACACATATGCATATATATGTGTGTATACTGATAAATATCCATATATTGAAATGTGTGTGAAACAACATATATATTCACAGGAATATATATTGAATATATAATAGATGTATATATAAATGCATATCTGTGTGTGTGTGTGTGTGTGTGTGTGTGTGTGTGTATAAGAATTTAAAATGGTTTAGTATGGACTGAATTGTTAACATTCTCAATATAAGCAAATAATAAAATAAAAATACTGCCAGCTAATTAATAACCATTTACACGGTCACTCAGATGCTAGAAATAACTAAATCACTCTTAAGTTACACCGTATAGCTATCAAATACTATAATTGAAAAAATCCTTTAAGGATATGTTCCTTGCTGGGGACGCCGCTGCAAATAGATCTGCTCAATCACTGCTGACATGGAATTATATAACAATGAGGTGGGATTATAAATATGAATAGGTGTAGGTGTATTAATCAAATATTGTGTGAATGTATACATACTTTTTTCTGTCTTGCTAGTGTATAATTTGTTTTTGATCTTTATTGGCTGATATTATTTCGTATCGATTTTTTTTTTCTTTTGCAGATCTTACTTCTTTAATATAAACACAATCTAACTAGAAATATTAACGAGAAACAAAACCCCAAAAAAAAAGAACTAAAGAATATATTAGGCGTTTGAATAGAAAGATTTTCAAGGAAGAAAATTCCACAAATTTCCACTAAAACGCTGAACTGACAAACCAAACGGGAATGTCGCGTTTTGTGTAATAGGTACAACTTAGTTGCCAATTTCATTGCACCTGTTTAGATATAATGCTAGGTAACTAACTACACATGGTTGTTGCCAGATTTCGATCGTGGAGCGATTCTCAATAATAAAAAAAAGAATTCCATCATTAGCCGTCTAAACACAAAACTACATCGAATGTTAAATAATGTGAATGTTACTGAGGGGGTGGGGCCATCCGAAACTGTCGAACGCCCACTGATTGCAGGGATGTGAATTGTATGTGTTTGACTGTCGGTGAGAATGCTTTGTTCATGTGTAACTGAAAGCATGTGTTCGCATGTGAGTGTTTATACCTTTACGCATCGGTGCATGTATTACATTCAAATATACAGTTTATTGCGTGTGCGCATTCTTCTAAGTGTTCTTGGAAATGGAACAATATAAAAAAAAGGCTTAAACATATTCAGAAATATGAAAAAAAAAAGTATCATTTTAAGCAATGTGCATCTATAAATAGACAATGTATCAAGATGCGATCTTTTGAGTGTATGTCAGAATGTATACATGAGATTTTTTTTTTTTTTTGAAAGTCCTTATGAGATTAATATCTTTCTCAGATATGAATAAACATTTTATGAAAAATGAGGATCGAAAGTTGTCACAGCTCTTTTGCCTACACACTGTAGTATATATGTACATATTTGTTTCTGAACTACAGTATCACATTCAAGAACTGAGATTTTACATCGTCGTTATATAAGTATATATATTTGTGAGTGTATGTAAATTAGAACACCGTTACACGAAACTCGGAGTGAATAATGTTTTTAAATACCATCATTTAACACTACATCATGAGAGTACTTTTTCCTTACGGCTGTGTGTGTGTATAACACACATATTTATATAAAAACGTGTGTGTGTGTGTGTGTACACTGTTTAACGTATATATACATACACACACAAACAATTTTCTTTATACGTTTCAGCCCAAAAGTTGTAGCTATGCTCGAACACTGCCAGTAAAAATAAATACCGTTGACTCGGCTGGGAAACGATACATATATAAGAGGTATTTATATCCTCGAAATAATATAAATATATATATATATATATATGTGTGTGTGTGTGTGTGTGTGTGTGTGTGTGTGTGTGTGTGTGTATAGTGAAGTCCCACTCAACTTGATGGTCTCAATAGATTCGACATTATAGTTGTGAGTTACACCAACACAAAACATTCAGTAGTTATTCGTAAAAGTGCTTTAAAAATAACTTTTTTTAATGCGCGAGTGCATGTAAGTAACGAAAAGTAACTTAAATCGATAGGACCAACAAACAACAAGTGATTTTTTTTTTAAGTCTACGGCAAAATCTTATAAAATGACACTTCTAAAAGCTGTACAATTCACAAAATAAAGTTTTCTATTACTGTCTATAGTAGTCGTTCATTCGAATATATTCACCAAGTCATTATTATCAATGTGGTTATTTATTATTACTTTTTTTTCTGGTTGACAGATTTTAACTTACACAACACAAAAGAAGTAAAACGAACGATATGTTGAAATATGACAACTTTGAAAGAAGTTGTCTGCTGATAACAGTTTGACAACTTTAACGGTTTCGTGTTATTTAACGAAACAGAGTGGAAACTGGATCGCAAAGTGCGTCGATGACCCGGTTCCGATACTCAATGAAATTGCTAACATTGACATCCATAACGGATATCATCACAACTATCCACTTAAACAGCTATGTTTTTGTTTTGTTTTTACTCCGAAGTACACAGAAAGTGATGAGGTAGTATTTTTTTTTAGGACTGTTCTATCTCTACATTCCTTTTTCATTTCAAGCGTGAAGTCATTTCACTTGTCTTTACTTACATCACTGGAAAATGCATGAATGTCAGATCTTCCACTTACTCTTATCCATCAGGGAATGAATGAGTACGGTTAATTTCATTGACGGGTATATCTGCCCATGAAAAGTTAAACCGTGATTTTGCCTCAACTTTTGTGTCAGGCCTAATTTTGCATAAGTGCGTGAATGAAATTTGCTTATGAGGTACAAATCCAGTTTTTCTAGAGGACGTTGAAAGCGTTTTCATAGCCCAAAAAAATTTTAGCGGGCGCTAGCGCACCCCACTGTTCTCGGGCCTAGTAAAATTTATTTTAATCTTTTTCCTTTTCCCACCCCCGCGTTAGTACAGTGAAAATAAAATACAAAAGTTAATTAGCTAAACTTAGTTATGTTCAGTTATTTATTAGATTTATAAATATAGAATATATATTCCCGCTACAAATTCTATAAAAATAACGAGTTCTTTTATAGGGGTACTTAGTATACAAAGAGAGAGAAAGAGAGAGAGAATGCAACAGGAATTTCTGTCCAGTGTTACGTCCAGATTCCAAACGAATACAAGAACGAGATCAAAAGAAAAATGTGATTTATAATTTTTTTTCAAGGAAATTAGTTACATAAGTTAAATGAAATAGTTGCAACTGGTTATCGAACCGGGTCGCTGACACGGTTCACCGGGAATCGCAAAACAGCAAAATATTATCTAAATAGAGAGAGGGGAAAAATCCTTAAATTTATACATGAGATGAGAAGGTATTTGTGTGATGTCTCGGTATTTTTCAAAAAGCTTTACCAACATAACTGGAATGAAATGGATACAGCTGGGAATCGAAACCGGCTCACTGATTTATATTTTATTTATTCATTGTTTGTTCTTTTTATCAAAATCACAACATAAACAGACTTCGCATTCCGCATTATAAATACCTATTTCATATATGAAAACATGCTTATATTCTGAACGTCAAAAGGAGAATAACAAACACTGAAGGAGACACTAAAGACATATAAAATTCATAACTTACATCCAAAAATATAGCCATTCCCTTTTCTGTGTTTTGTTCCGCCATCTTCAGCTTTGCGGTTCGATGTTTGTTGAAAGGGATGAAACGAGAATTGGGTGGAGCTACACGAGACCGCGCTGCTAGTTCGGTTACCATTGACAACCGATTTGACAACTGAAGTTTGGTAAGCTGCCGTCACATGGTTTTTGTCGATGTCGGTGGCGACAGTAGTGATACTTTAAGTGTTTTGTACACGGTTAATACTGTTGAAGATGGCAGTGGAGATGGATTGCTCAAAGCAAAAAGAAGCTACTCGTGTTTCTTTGACGTTGAACAGTGAAGACGTTAATGATATCATATATAGGGAAAAATACGAAGGAGAACAAAAGAAAGCGTTAAGAAACGGTAAGATCACTAACTATAACCATGCAATCTTTATAATAGGATTTTGTCCTATGATAAAGACTGTAAGGAGTTGGTTTGGTTGAGACTAGATTTAACTGCTACACCGTCAGATCGAAATGACGAACTAAGTGCTTTCCATTCCTGGAAATCTTTCGAGAACTGTAAAGCAGTGGATAGGGTGTTGTGAGTTAGAATCATTTGAGTTTCAGACACGCTGTTGCAGTATCTCGTCAGTACAATAGGTGTAAATGTGTGTAATACGTAGTGGCATTCAAAATGAATTAAGACAGATTTTTGGAATAATAGGTCCGTTCTGCATATTTTGAATTTGAAAGTTATGTCTAGTTGTGCTATTGTTACATACAACACCCTTTTCTTTATTTTCTCAGTTTGTCAACAGAAGGGTTTGGCTTCAACATTGCAGACCAAGATATACAGCCTCTTTTGCTTACAGCTTTGAACTGCAACTCTCTTCATGATATATGCAGTGCAATTCTAATCTATGTATGCTGTGGCTTACTGTCAATAAATACTATATGGCCCAGTGCACTGCTTTGCCCTGGGGACCAATAATGCTGCTAATATACAGCCCGAGGTGTATATGTTTACATGAAAGAAGGATTGGTTTGTCAAAGTTTGGTTTGGTTTGTCAAAGTTTGGTTTGGTTTGTCAAAGTTTGGTTTGGTTTCACCATTCCCAGTCACACCTTTAGCAATGCAAAGGCAAGATCAAGTCACCAGACTTTTGTTACTTGGATCAGTTCTACTTTAGGAGACTTCTACTATAAAAATAAACAATCAGACCTTTTAGGAGCAACTTACTGGATTGTTATACTGACCACATTGTACTATTTAGTTTGCTACCCTGCCAAGTTTTGTCTGTCTAGAGCAGTGGTTCTCAATCAGGGTCCACATGGCACCTGAGAGTCCATATAAGATTTAGGGGGAGGCAGACACACACTACAAAATAGTATTTTAAGTGACCTTGAAAAAATTTTGTTTTAGATCTATGTATTGATATGTATTTCAAGAAACAGCTAGGTTTCTGTCTCTAACATTTTACATAGTTCAACCTATACGAGTTAATGTGTGAAAACCAAAATAGGAATTTTGAAAGGAGTTTCTATGAAACTAGTTTTTAAGCATCAAATGGCTGTCGGGGTCCACCAGAATAAGATAGTGATCAAAGGGGTCCATAGATAAAAAATGGTCGAGAACCCCTGGTCTAGAGAGTTAAGTGGTGGAGATGGTCAAGATGGAGTCTGTTGATGCATGACAACTTCAAATTTTGGGGATTTTACATTCATTCTTTTAATTCACTGTTATATACTGTTTCACAAACCTCATGCAACCGTCCTATCTATTAAGAAAATCTCTGTTGTTGTTCTTGACATTCTTGTTTCGATATCAGATCAGTTCTGATGGAGCAGATATCTGGCACAGAGGAAGTTATGTAAATGAATGCAAAACAGAAACCCTAAATCCACCAATTATATAGATATATCCTGTATATTATTTACAATAGACGGATGGGTGTCATCATCTTGTTTGTTGTTATCATGTTTTGGCTGATGTACTCTCCAGCCTTCATCAGGTGTTCTTGTGGTATTTCGAACCCAACTCTTTATTTATCTAATGGGGTACACTGTTCTCTTTCTTAAGGTATGATGCTAATGTTATTTTTCTGTTGATATTACTTTTCAAATCCCTGTCTGGGATTGAACTTAGAATCTGAGGGTTAGTAGTCTGCGCTCTTATCCACTACACTATATGCCCGTTAGCATATAGCATTGTGGATGAGAGCGCAGGCTACTAACCTTCAGATTCTAAGTTCAATGCCAGGCAAGGACTTGAAAAGTAATATCAACAGAAAAATAACATTAGCATCATACCTTAAGAAAGAGAACAGTGTACCCCATTAGACAAATAAAGAGTTGGGTTCGAAATACCACAAGAACACCTGATAAAGGCTGGAGAGTACATCAGCTGAAACATAACAACAAACAAGAAGAGGACCATATCCATCCATTGTAATTAATGTACATAATTCCTCGTCTCAAAAATATAGAATAATAATATCCTGTAAATCATCTGGTTTAACGCTTTAGCATTTAAATTAGCCATACCTGGCACAAAATTTTCTGTTTTATATTCAGACATACCAGCTCTGGCCTCTCACACTTACCTAGCAATACCAATCAAAATATAAATAATCACAAAGCTATGAGATAATGCATGATTAATTCACATCAATGTGAATGAATATGTACCACATTTGACAGAGTAACCTGAATGCTAACGGGTTAGAGTTTGAAGATCAGTTAGCCACAAGTTTGTTCAGTAGGATTTGACATCTGCTCTGTATAGGTCATGTAATGATAATCAGGTACAAGTAACCTTTCATTTTCAACTGTGGTGACAATCACCTAAAAGTTTTTCACCCCATACATGCCCTAACTATTATATTTTTAATAGCTCAACCCCTTTAAAGCAACATGATTTCTTTACTACTTGAAATTCATCATATGAGTAGTGCTTGAACTGTGGAGGTGCAATGGCCCAGTGGTTAGGGCAGTGGATTTGCGGTCATAGGATCGCGGTTTCAATTCCCAGACCGGGCGTTGTGTTTGTTTATTGAGCGAAAACACCTAAAGCTCCACGAGGCTCCGGCAGGGGATGGTGGCGAACCCTGCTGTACTCTTTCACCACAACTTCCTTTCACTCTTACTTCCTGTTTCTGTTGTGCCTGTAATTCAAAGGGTCAGCCTTGTCACTCTGTGTCACGCTGAATATCCCTGAGAACTACATTAAGGGTACACGTGTCTGTGGAGTTCTCAACCACTTGCACGTTAATTTCACGAGCAGGCTGTTCCATTGATCGAATCAATTGGAACCCTCGACGTCGCAAGCGACAGAGTGCCAACGAAGTGCTTGAACTACATTTAATAACTTCTGTTATGGATAACTGCAATACATCTGGATCACTTAAAATTTTGAGTTTTCATATTTAGATATTTATTTATTAATTACTACCAGATCTTGTACTTTACTATTGAATTGAACCTTATATATTTTTAACCATTCCACTGTATTAGCTGTATTATATTCAAGCCAAGTATATTTATGTACATTGACTGAGATACAATACTAAGATTAGAACTCATACTCTTGTTGTTAGTTGTCCATTATTGTATCCTTTAAGTGCACCACTATTTATAATACAAGAAGATCCATACCTTGCTAGAGTCTTTATAGCCCATCTATCTAAAAATCAATGATTAATAAGCATAGGATTAGTTAATTTACCAAATATATGGCACAAGTCTAAACAGATATCTGGAATGAGAATATGATATTATATTGATAATATATTATAGGACATTGATTTACATATCAGCTTCACAACTAGGGATTTGAAATCATATTGTGATGATACAGAACATTTCATAAATTTAGTATGTAACTGAATGTGGCACATGATGAGTCATATCTCTAGAGACATTTAACTCTATATCTGAGATAATAGGATTGTGTCAAAATACACTGAAAGAGTTCACAACCAAATAGATATCTGAGATATAATGGTCATCTTAATTTGTGATTCAGACAGTTAATTGAATGTATGGGATTGTTACTAAAATTCATCTTGTAATTAAATATGAAACTACTAGATACTAAATTGAAAGTATCTGTGTATGTCAAAGGTTTATGAGCATACAGTAAATCAATGTAGGATGCTATGAATATTCTAGACTACACTGAAAAGAAGACCGTCTGAGTGAGGGCCTTAATATACTTCCTCATGATATATTCCAACATAGACCTGCCAGTCTCTTCTCTGCCTTTTTTTATTGCTACTACCATAGCCTCTAACTTACATGCTCTCTCTCTCTCTCTCTCTCTCTCTCTCTCTCTCTCTCTCTCTCTCTCTCTCTCTCTCTCTCTCTCTCTCTCTCTCTCTCTCTCTCTAGATCCACATCACTTCCCTTGTTTCTCCTTCTCTCAACATCCTTATTGTGTCTCTTCTCTCAGATCCAGCACTACACATTTTGCCCAGCCCTCTCTGGAATTTCTTCACAACCAAAGATCTTTTCCCTTCTTTCCTTATAGATATTAACCTACAGATGTTTGAGTTAAACATCAATAACAACAGTCTAGGGAAGCCCACAAAGGTCATGTGCACTATTCCTTCTTTGATGAAGATCTTTTCTTATGCCATATTTTGCCGTAAAGTGCATAGTGAAGTAGTTAAGTTTCTCTTACACAGCTGACCTTTTGACACTTTGAAAAGTGGTTGGCAAGAAAGAAGAAACTACTGCATATCTTCATCATTATCCCCAGTGTTTTACAATACTCATTTTAATGCCTCAAAATTTAGTGTTCAGATCCCTATAGAGCTCAGATTTTACTTTTCACTTTCATTAAAGTAAGTAGCAGTAAGACAGTGGAGTCCAATTGAATTAGCAGTAACTACCACTCTCTAGAGCAATAGCCTTGTTCTTGGGTAAAAATTCACTTAATAAAATTAGTGCACTGTAATTAACTATGGGCATAAAACATGGTTAAGTAACAATTATACACTATAGGCAAACAACTGTAGAATATTCTGGTAAAAAAAAAAAAACTGGGAAGAGCTCTATCTTTGATAAATTGTTCTCTGAAGAGTTCAGTGATTTAATGATAAATTCTTGACAAATGAAATCTGTGGCTCAGATAACAGTTCGGGCAGTTTCATTTCTATTTCAGTACAGTCTTTAAGAAGAGAATGAATATTACATTTTCCTATATTTTTATACTCTGTAACCCCCAATTTTTTTTTTTTGCATTCTTGCAGGTTATGGTGTTTACCATTACAGTAACAAATTTTTTAAATATGAAGGAGAATGGGTAAATGGTAAAAAGCATGGTAAGTCACTTTAAATGCTGAAAGTAACAGATATATTAATATATGCTGAATGAGTCCTGTAATCCTTTGAATCATTGTAGTACTTCATTATTATCATACAGTGTACCTAGTACAAATAAACTGTGTAGAGCCAACCTTTTTTAAAGTTCTTATCAAATTTACATGCTGGTGGCATGAAAAAAGCACCCAGTACACTCTATAAAGTGGTTAGCATTAGGAAGGGCATCCAGCCATAGAAATCATGCCAAAGATGACAATGGAACTTGACATAGCCCTGCAGGTCACCAGTTCCCTGGCAAACTGTTCAACTCATGCCAGTATGGATAGGAGGCAATAAATGACAACAATGGCAGCATTGACAAAGTAGAAGAAAGGGAAGCTGAATTCAACATGAATCATTTGTTATTGTCATTAGAGTGCTCAAAATGTTTACAGTAGGAACACTCTAATACCTTGAAGTGCTTATTTGCATGTAGATTAACTGAACAATTGAAAATTGAGTGTTTTGATCAAGAAAAGCACATTGCTAGTGATTTGATTTCAGCTTTTTGCTAGTTCTGTTCATATAGCAAAGTGTGGTTTTCAATAACTCGTTTTAATAAAAAATTCTTTTTTCTCTCTGTATGCTCCAGCTGTTATCTCAATCCTTTTATTCCCTATGTAAAAGCAGACATACATTGACTCAATTTATATGCTTATTAGATAGTTCAGATAGATGGAACCTTTTACTTGCAATGTTTCCTTCAAATCTTTGGAGAGAAAAGTGTGTTAATCACACATTCCTGAAGTGTAATATAAAAACAAAACTTGCATAGGATTACCAGCAATATGGCATAAATTCCTTAGCTATTTGGTAGGTTGATTCTGGCATATTGTCACATATAAGTGAATTCAAATATCTATTTATGTATCAGTGATAGTAATAAAAGGATTTTATTTGAAACCCAAATAATCTGTTAGTATCAAAGTTTATTAAAAACCAGAAATTATTTTGCTTATTCATCAGTTCACTATTTAATTGTTTTCTATATTTTCATTATTACAGCTTTCAATATGTTTCTTATAATGAGAGTATTTGTGTGTCAGAGCTTGCAAGTTTAAAAGTCGAAATTATATACTTAAGATATGTACATATGTTTACTTAAAGTAACATATCCTCTTTCCAATTGTATGCATGAAAATGAAAGATTAATTTTAAAATCAAACTTGTTATTAGGTTGTCAAGTATGAAATTTGTAGTAAAATATATGGTAAACTTTGACAGCTGCTCATTTTGTGCCAGTATTATATTTTAACAATCTTTATTTTTTGTTAGAAAACTGACACCTCTATTTCTTTATTCTAGCTCATTTTGCACTTCATAAAGTATTTATAAATCGTTTTTTGCTATTTTTGTTTAGAGATGGATAAGTCAGAAATTCATACAGTTTTGAAATATGAGTTCTTTCTTGGAAATATAGCATTACAGACAGCTCAGAATATTAATGGAGTATTTCATTCCAATGTTTATTAAACAGCAGACAGTATCAAATTGGTTTGCAAAATTTTGTTCTGGTAACTTTGGCCTCACAAATAAGCAGCATGGTTCACCAGAAACAAAGGTGGATAATGACAAACTGAAAGCCATTGTCAAGTCAGATCCATCTCAAAGTGCCCATGAATTATCATTGTTGTTTGGTGTTAGCAAGAAAATAATATTGACTCACCTAGTTCAAATCAGTAAAGTGAAAAAGTTGGATAAGTGGGTTCCACATGAACTCAATGAAAATCAGAAACAACAACATTTGTAAGCCTGCATTATGCTACTTTCTCATCACAAAAATGAATCATTTTTTAATCAAATTGTAATGTGATGAGAAATGGATCCAATACAACAACCGTAAACGTTCAGCACAATGGTTGGACAAAGATGAGCCACCAAAACACGGTCCAAAAAGCAAAATTCATCAAAAGAAGCTGATGGTAGGTGTTTGGTGGTCTTGCACAGGTGTGATCCATTATGATTTCATTAAAATGGCTCATCAATCACGGCTGAAGTATACTGGACCAAATGATGCAGAAACTTACAAAAAAACAGCATAGATTAGTCAACAGATCCACTCCTATTTTATTGTCAGACAAGGCCAGACCACACATTGCAAAAATGACACTGGTGAAACTATAGGAGTTAGAGTTAGAAGTTCTTCATCATCCACCATACTCACTTGATCTTGCCCCCACTGACTACCACTTCTAGAATTTGGATAACTTTTTGATAGGAAACAAATTTAATTCCAACAATGCTGTAAAACAGGCCTTCCAAGATTTTATTGGCCCTAGATTGCCAGGCTTTTATAGTTCCAGGCTGGACAAGCTACTGCTGAAATAGCAAAAGTGTATTGACAACATGGGTGCATACTTAGATGAATAAAACTATTCCTTGTATTTATAAAACGTTAGCAAACTTTTTCTTCTTTTCTGTAAATTTCATACTTAACGACCTAATATTTGCATTCACTTTTGCTACAGATTTATGTAGGAGAAGTGTGTGCGTGTGAGAAAGAGAAAGAGAGAGAATATATATGTGTGTGTATGTGTCTAAGAATATATATGCATGTATGTGTGTGTTTGTGGTTTATATCTTGCATTTTTTACACATTTATTTGTGCATCTGCTTAAGCAGGGCAGCACTTCTGTGTAAAAGTTACAAAAGGGCCTAAAATCACATGCAAACAGAGAAGAAAATTTAAACCCTTTTTACTGCAGAAATCAGATATATCCACTCAAAATTTCATTACCCTTAACAGCAGAAAGCAGTTTTATACACCAATCTATCTTTTATTGAGGAATGTCATATTTGAAACTATTTTTTGTTGAGACAATGAAGTTTACTGAGACAACTTGACTTGCAAAAAATACCAATTCCGTTTTTCTTTTTTTTTTTTTTTTTTTGGTAGACATTTAACATCATTACTGGTATAATCGTGAAATTTCATTTCACAGTTAAAGGATTAAGGCAAATTTATTGATCAAAACTTTAGAGGAGAGGCTGTGTGGTAAGAATCTTGCTTCCCAACTACATGGTTCCAGGTTCAGTCTCACTGTGAAAAAATTAGAGTCCTCAGAGCAAGCCCCGTCGGCTTGCATACGAAAAGCATGGGCAACTGTCTTCTACTATAGCCTTGGGCCAACCAAAGCCTTGTGAGTGGATTTGGTTGATGGAAACTGAAGGAATCCCATCATATGTGAGTGTGTGTCTGTGTTTGTCCCCCACTACCATTTGACAACCAGTGTTGGTGTGTTTACACCCCCATAACCTAGCATATCAGTAAAAGAGATTGATAAAATAAGTACCAGGCTTTGAAAAATAAAAAATGTACTGGGATCAATTCATTCGACTAAAAGGCAGTGCTCCAGCATGGCTACAGTCTAATGACTGAAACAAGTAAAAGATAAAAGATTTGAAATGGAGATAAAAGTATACAAGAATTAAAAATGCAATCTTCCTGGTGTTAATTATGTGACTTGTTCTGACAAAGATGTTGTGCAAGTGTATATGATATAGCACTTAGTTCATCAAGCTGTCGACCAGAGAATGTTGTTTAGAAGCCACCTAGATACTCCCTCGTTATATTCTGTTTCATGTTCTTTACTTCAGTTTGTATGCATTTGATTTACAAAAGGACATATAAATGCATACTCTTTTACTTGTTTCAGTCATTTGACTGCGGCCATGCTGGAGCACTGCCTTTTGTCGAGCAAATCGACCCCAGGACTTATTCTTTAGAAGCCTAGTACTTATTCTATCGGTCTATTTTGCCGAACCGCTAAGTTACGGGGACGTAAACACAGACACACACACACACATATATATATATACATATATACGACAGGCTTCTTTCAGTTTCCGTCTACCAAATCCACTCACAAGGCTTTGGTCGGCCCAAGGCTATAGTAGAAGACACTTGCCCAAGGTGCCACGCAGTGGGACTGAACCCAGAACCATGTGGTTGGTAAACAAGCTACTTACCACACAGCCACTCCTACGCCTATTTACATATCTTTCATATACATATAATATTTTGAGTAAATTCAGTCTGTAAGAGCAACAGTGAAGTAAAAAGTTGCTCTGGACTTCTCTGGACAAATTCAGCATATATCTCAGCAGAGCTTTCTTTCTTAGTTAAGATGCAAATCTATTTGACATAGAATGAATGTTCAGAATTTAAATGGAACATATATCCAGGCACGTGGCTTAGTGGTTAGGGTATTCAGCTTGCGATTGTGGGGTTGCAAGTTCGATTCCCAGTGGCACGTTGTGTCCTTGAGCAAGACACTTTATTTCACAGTGTTCCAGTCCACTCTGCTGGCAAAAATGAGTAATACCTGTATTTCAAGAACCAGCCTTGTCACACTCTGTGTCACGCTGAATTTCCCTGAGATGTATGTGAAAGGATATGCTTGTCTGTGGAGTGATCAACCACTTGCAAGTTAATCTCACAAGTAAGCTGTTCCATTGATTGGATCAGCTGGAACCCTTGTTGTCGTAAGCAACATAGTTTCAGTATATATATCTTACTATATAAAATACATTGTCTGTGTGTGTGTCTTCTGTGCACAGCCAAACCTATGGATCAGTCTGTACCATACTTGGAGTACATGACTAATTTGACCTGGGAAATAATAATATGGTCTTGATTTATTTTTTTATTAAAAATATATAATATTGCTTTATATATATATAATAAAGATCTGCTTCCTGTGTCTGACGTTCTGATGTAGTAACTAAATAACCAGCTATTTACACACACACACACACGTATACATCATTACAGTTGTGATGATTTCTGATAAAAAAGAATTCCTAAAGGTACTTACATTTTTTATATTCTTCTCCACCTTTCTGTTTGTGTGTCTGTATGTACAGGTGTTCATTTCTGTAAAAATTTTCCAATGTCAACAGGTGTGTTACATATATAAGATATATTTGTGTGTGTGTGTAAATACATTCTACACAGAGATAGATGCCTCTTTTTCATATGTTGTAAAAATTTTCGAATGTCAACATGTCTGCTTCATATATAATTTATATATTTATGTGTGTGTAAATACATTCTACACAGAGGTAGAAGCCTCCTTTACATATGTCAACAGGTCTGTTAAGATATATATTAATGTGAGTGTGTGTGTGTGAAAATACATTCAATAGGGAAATAGAAGCCTTTTTTTTCAAATGTCAACAGGTCTGATTCATATATGATATATATTATTGTGTGTGTGTGTGTAAGTAGATTCCATACAGAGATAAAGGCGTTTTTTCATATGTCAACAGGTCTGTTTTATATATATAAGACATATATTTTTGTGTGTCCTTGGTGGACAGCCAAACAGCTGGATCACTCAGTACCAGAATCTTCTGTACCTTTCCATTTGTATATCCATAGGTAAAGGTTTATTTCCGTAAAAATTGTTAATTGATCAATTGTCAATAGATCTGTTTCGTATACATAAGATATATAGTTATGTGAGTGTGTGTGTGAGAACAAATTTCATACAGAGATAGACGACTTTTCTCAATTAATTGAATGATGTACTGCTCCTGAGAGTACTGGCAAAACGTTTTTCATCAACCTTTTGTTAGTCCATCTAGATGGGTGCTTTGCATTGGCAGTAGCATCTTCTGGAATATCAGCTACTCTCTTAACAGGTGGATGAACAGCTCATTCTACTTTCATGTTTCCCTTGAATTTAGTTAGGACAGAGACTCCAATTTGCAACAGTTCTAAAACATCAGCAAAAGCCAAGGTCTTGCAGCAGATGCACTTGATTGCCTGAGATAAATGCACCATGTCTCACTTTGGAGCACTTGAGGTTGTTGACCGTAGCCTAAGAGATTTGAGAGGAAAGGACATTCTCATGGGTGGGATCACCATAGTTTTGGCTGGGGATTTCAGACAAACCCTTCCTGTGATCCCAAAAGGTACAAAAGCAGATGAACTACAGGCCTGTCTCAAGCAATCCTATCTGTGGAGGCAAGTAACTAAACTGCACCTGACAGTTAACATAAGGGCCCAATTATTTGGTGATCAAACTGCCAGGCTGTATTCACACCAGCTTCTGAAGATAGAGAATGGTCAACTACCATATGTCCACCAAATGCAGCAACACTGGCTACCCTGTGGTGAGATGGTACCAACTGTCAATGATCTCATAATGCATCTGCTCCCAAACATTACACAAAACTTTACCAACAGTTAGTGACTCTGTGAGTGAGCCATCTTAGCTCCACGTAATGATGCTGTCAACAAAATCAACTGTAGTTTTTCCATTTGAGTACCTGAACTCTCTACAGCCATCTGGGATGCCACCTCACCACTTAACACTTAAAAAGGGGACCCCAATCATGCTGCTCAGGAATCTGGATCCACCCCACCTGTGCAATGGCACCAAACTGATGGTGAAAGCAATGGGGCCCCGTGTCCTAGAGGCAACAGTTATGACTGGGAACTATAAGGGTGAGGATGCCTTCATTCCACGGATCCTGTTAATCCCATATGACTTCCCCTTTGAATTTAAATGGTTCCAGTTCTCAGGGAAACGAAGTTTCACTCTGTCAATAAAAAAATCTCAAGGACAGTCTCTCAAGGTTGTTGGACTTCACCTTGCTTCTCCTTGCTTCTCTCATGAGTTGGAAATCCCAAAAATCTTTTCATTTATACACCAATTAAAAGTCACACTCAAAGCATTGTATATTTAGAAGCTGTAAATAATTAAACTGTGATTGATTTGCGAATTTGCTTCAAAACATTTTTTATACTTATGTCATATGCCATTGTTTAACTTCCATGTTATTGTTTTCACTGTAAGTCTAAGTTTTCAATTGCTATTTACAAACAAACAATGACAAATTACTAACAGAAAGAAGTTCTCAATTACTGATGTGAGTAATTTCATAATTTACTGACAGAAGTATCTTCATAAATTTCACTTCAATCCATTCAGTTTTGTGTTTTTCTGTTGTTCATGGGTTCTTTCTGGTTCCTTTGATACTGGCTCTTTGGTTCACTGAGTGACAAATTTCCCTTCAACCCATACAATACTTTATTTTCCATTAAAATTTCTTATTTACTTTCTGCCCTTCGTATTAAGAAACAATTTCCATTACCAAGTTATTTTCATTGTTTACTATCTTCTGCACTCGTGTATTTTTGTATACATATATAACCATGTCTAGAAGGAAAGTTCCAAATTTGATGGCATAACTACAGATTTCTCCCAAATTGGATGATCATAACTTTCAGAAAAATGGATATTTTTAATAAAATTTTCTATGAATATGTGTTATATCATGTAGATTCCAAATATATAAAATTTGGGTGGGGTAAGTGTTTTAGAAGTGGGTGGGGAATTTCTGAAAATTCACCGGAGTCCACTTCAATTCATCATAACTTCCAAGAAAAGGAAAATTTTTTAATGAAATTCTCTACAAATATACCTAGGGCTTTATAGATTCCAAAGACACAGGAATTTTGGGGGAAAACAATTGGGGTTATTTTTCAGAACTGTTCCCCACTCGGGAATATTTCGGAACAAGTCATCCATATTCATTTCATTTTCTCCGTTTTGTGCATTTGTGCATCTGTAGATTTCTACTGAAGCAACAAACAGGCAATGAAGGCAAATGGAGCCCTCACCAGAAAGCTCGTTATGCTAAATATAACAGCTAAAGGTCTGGTGCACAGAAATATGTTATTAAGATGACTTATCTGTTGCATACGATTTTTTTTTCCACTTTAAGTAAATTCCCAGGTAAACATTTCTAATAGAAAGGCAGATGACACCAGAAGTAAAACTAAGAAATATACACACACAATTAAATATAGAAGTGTAAAGTATAATTTGTTACATAATCTCTATAATAAACATGGTATTGAATGGAATAAGTCCCTGTTTGAACTTTTTTAATTATAATACGTGTGTGTGTGGTAGAAATCCTATGGATGCACAAATGCACAAAACGGAGAAAATGAAACAAATGTGGATGACTTGTTCTGACACACCCTCGAGTGGGGAACAGTTCTGAAAAATAACCCCCCAATTGTTTTCCCCCAAAATTCCTATGTCCTTGGAATCTACATAGTCCGAGGTATATTTGTAGGGAATTTCATTAAAAAATATCCATTTTCTTGACAGTTAAGACAAATTGAAGTGGACTCTTACCGCTGCCACATTTTCCGGAGTTCTGGCAGTCCGCGGCCAGCCAGTTGATGTTCGATTCAATGCCGAACCACTAGCTCTGAAGTTGGTAACCCATAATAAAATCGTGTTTCAAGCAAGGTACAGGATCATGTCTACCAAGCCTAAAATGCACATGGAATGCTCTTTGCATTGCAGTTACCAATTCATTGTTCTTGATAAACATTTCCACAGTGAAAGTGCAATGCTCGCCTGTCCAATCCATATGGGTAATCTGAAATGAAATGAAACAAAATGGCATTATATGTACATTTGAAAAGTAAAAACACTTTTATCATTCTTTATTTAATTTTGCTTTTATTAAACCTATAAATATGTCAGGTCATTTTACCCCACCCTGCATATATATACATACATACATACATACATATATATACACGCATACATATATATGTAGGTATGTACATATATGTATGGATATATGCATATATTTATATATTACTAGCAGTATAACCCGACCTTGTCCGGGTGTGACTTATTATGCCATCTACGATAAGTCTTGCTAGCTGAAAATCAAAGAAAAAAACCCATATGATGTAAATATGTTCATAATTCAAAAGACGATGAAATTAAAAGGGAAAGTCTGAAGGCTGTTTTGCGTAAAATTATTAAGCATACGTAAATTTCATCCGTGTAATTGGCTATAGAAATGCTTGTGCAAAACAACTTTTTGCACTGCCCTGATTATACATAGCAGGGTAATCCCTTTTCACAGGAGCTAGGATGGCAATTTGTGATGAAGCAATTGCTGGCGATCTGTTGCTAAACAGTTTTGCCAGAATTCTATCAGATTGGGCAGAAGGTGTTGATGCACCATTTTGCATTATGTTCAAAGTAGCTACTGGAATGTGCTGAATTGCTGCAGTCTGTGGCTGTCATTTTAAACCGGTTGCTGTCTTTCCCCTGCAAACTCTCTTCTTTGGAGGCATAATCTATGTATATATTAAACAGAACAACAAAAGTTATAATAGATGGCAGGGTCGGTACTTTTCACATATCTGTAATTTTTCAGATTAACACCTGCACGATTACCCAACCCTAATCCTAAACCTAATCCTAACACTAACACTAACACTAATCCTAAACCCTAACCCTAACCCTGACCCTAAAAAACGTAACCGTAACATTAATCCTAAACCCTAACCCTGACCCTAAAACCCTAACCCTAACACCCTAGTGAAAATCATGGTAAATTTACAAAACATTGACGAACATGAGTTATATTTTACTGAATGATTGTGTACTTGCACGTGTATGCTTTTGAGAGAGCGAGAGAGGAAGAGGTAGAGAGGGGGAGAGAAAGGAATAGGGGTAGTTAAAAGTTTTCTTATGACTGCTTCTCTTCACTGCCTATTACTTCATTAGAAATCTAAGGATACACATAAGCACATAATAGAGAAAAATGAAACAAATATGGACGACTTGCTCCGAAACACCACCGAGTGGGGAACACTTCTCAAAAATAACCTGCAGTTGTTTCCTTCAAAATTCCTACATGCTTGACATGTACATACATCAAGGTACATTTGTACAAAATTTCATGAAAAAAATATTCATTTTCCTGGAAGTTAAGTGGAATTTCCGAATATTGTACCCCACCCCCTTCCAAAACACTTTCACCGAATTTTTGTATATTTGGAATCTACATAATAAATAATATATGCATAGAAAATTTCATTAAAAAATATTCATTTTTATGAAAGTTATGACCTTCCAAAGTTGGGGGATACAACTCTGTAGTTATGCCATCAATGTTTTGTAAATATGCCACGATGTGAATGATTGTGTTTACTTGAGAGAGCGAGAGAGGAAGAGGGGGAGAAATGAATAGAGATTGAGAGCAATGTGTATGTTGTTGTCACAGGTCATGTATGTGTGGTTGTGTTTTTTTTATGTATCTATGTTATGAAAAATAGGTAAAGAATACTGAGATGAAAGTTTAATCTATGACGTTGTATGTATCACTTTCTCTCTCTCTCCCTCTCCCTCTTTTACTCTTACTCTCTATATTTTTATGTTGAGCGCGTGTGTAAGAATTGCGTTCCAGGTAGAAGGGATGAAATATAAAATTGCTAGAAACAACAGCCAAATCTCCCTTAAATCACACAAAGTAAACGGAATTTAAAAAATCTAATTACTGCACTGGAAAGTTCACATCGAGAAAATTCCATTGATGTAAAAAATTTTACGAAAAAGTGGAAAATGTGGATTTCTATAAACTTTCAAAAAGGCTTCACACAGACACACAACTTCAGCTTTATATATTAAGATTTATATTATTATTTGATCGAACGCCACACATCCTTTTCCAAATAAGTTTTATCTTAATTATGATGTGCACTCCTCTACTATCTCTTCTCTGTCTATCTTTCTCCCTCTCTTTTTCTTCATCCTTTCTGTTTTTCTCTCCCACCCTTTCCCTATTCTTCTCTCCCTTTCACTGTTCCCTCTCTCTCTCTCACTCTTCCTCCTTGACTCTCTCGTCGCTGACATATGACGAAAGGGGATCTCTCTTCTGTCCACTTCCTTCCTAAAGAAAAGATGTGCTTTTCCTGTCTCCTCATGGCTTGTCTACCTAGCGTTCATAATAATTTTTCTATCATCTTGGCTCAACAGCCCTCACTGTTTGTTTTTACTGCTTGTTCTCACTGTCCTGTTCTTGTTAACACTTTCACCCTCCGCAAAAAATCCCAAATTTTATTTAATTTGCTTTGCGGGAAGGACTGTTTCAATGAAGTCACATATTGTCCTTGCCTTCGAAACGTGGAGTAGATGAAACAGAGACAACTGATGAAGAGGTATACTCTTTATGTTGCATGTCTCGTTTCTCTGTTTTTTTCGTTGTTCGAGAAAAAGTTCAGTTTCTATGCTTTCGTTTCTCATTATGTTTAACGTTTTTTTGATGTCCTATACCCATATTAAAAGGTTACATGCATCACAGAACTCCAGTAGCCTAGTTCCCTCATTGTTTCGGGAACCAATACCATGGTCCCCATGTACACCAGTGAAGATAACGGATTGCCGTCCGACATGCCCATTAAGATCTGTAGCCGCAAAGATGAGGTCATTGCCACTCATCTTTGAGGTAGCCTGTAGAAGGGTATCATAAAAAATGGTCCTTCTGATCATTTGGTAGGCCCACTTGTGGGGCGTAGGCAGAGATAATTGTAGCTGTACTGTTCTGCAGGATTAGCCTGAGCTTAAGCACTCTATCGCATACCCTGACAACTTTTATGACCTTATCCACCCATTTCTCTGGAAAGAGTATGCCTACACCCCCTGCTCCATCCATGTTACCTTGCTAGAAGATTTTTATCACACGCACATACACACACGCACACACACACACACACACACACACATATATATGCATATGTATATATATGTATATGCATATGTATATATATGTATATGCTTATGTATATATATGCATATGTATATATATGCATATGTATATATATGTATATGCTTATGTATATATATGTATATACATATATATATATATATATGTATATACATATATATATATATATATGTATATACATATATATATATGTATATACATATATATATATGTATATACATATATATATATGTATATGCATATATATATATATGTATATACATATATATATATGTGTGTATATACATATATATATATATATATATATGTATGTATGTATATACATATATATATGCATATGTGTATATATATGTATGTATGTATATACATATATATATGCATATGTGTATATATATGTATGTATGTATATACATATATATATGCATATGTGTATATACATATATATAAATGTATATACATTTATATATGGATACATAAGGGTGGAACTTTTAGTATTACCTAATCTATTGTACGGTTTTTTTTTATATAGTATATATACATATCCTTTTGTAATGTACACATTTTTAATATAATACATATAAATTTGTAATATCATATCATATCGTATATATTTACCTACTATATGTTAAATCATACTGTACATTTATATATCGTAATGTATTGTCTTAAATTGTTAAATATTTTAATACAACTTGGAAACTATGCATGTTTATAAATATTTTAAAATAAATATCTTAAACATTCATGATATTTCTGAAGTTTATATCAATATATATGCCTGTATACTTTATTTTATTTTATCTTACTTTTTAGACATTTTAAAGACTTAAAACTATATATCTATTAATTCTAGAATGATTTGAACACACACACACACACATATATATTAAATCTTGCGTTGGATATACGGTATTGTTCCTGTGGTCTTCTACCCTTATGTATCCATTCTTACCATAATTTGAATTCTAGCTCAAGCTGAGCACTTCAACTCTAGCTCGTTTTTTATGTATTGTTATATTAACAATATCTAATTATACAAAAAATTACAGTTTATATACATTTATATATGTATATCTATCTATCTATCTATCTCTCTCTCTCTCTCTCTCTATATATATATATATATATATATATATATATATATGTGTATATATATATATATGTGTGTATATATATATATATATATACTAGACTAGACTACCCATGTTGCTTTGGGTCACTGGGAAACTCAGTTTCCCAGCAATTGATTTTGTTTTGTGGATCTTTTCTTTTCCAGGTTATTTTTGCATGCTTTCAATGAATGTGACATTGAAATCATGCGTAAACGGCCCCTTTCCCCAGAAAAGGAAAAATTTGGTTCTTATTTCTTGCACGCCCTGCTACCACGTAACAGGTATGTTGGGTCCTTTAGCACAAATTGCAGGGCGTGCTAGAAATAGCAGCAAGTCTTTGGAAGTGGAATAACGTTGAATGCACTCAACAAAAAACCTAGAGAAAAACTATTTCACACCGAGGTTGTGAAGTTCATGATATATATGTGTTTATGTATGTATGTATGCATGTATAGGTATATGTACGTATGCAGATGTATACATGCATATACACATATACACATGCATATACACATGTATATATGCATGTATGTATGTATGAATGTATGTATGTGAGCATTTATGTATGTAAGTGTGTAGAGGTGTATGTATATGTGCATGTGTATGTAAACGTATGTTTTTGTACTGGTATGTGTGTCTGTTCAAGTTGTATATATAACTGTTACTCTGACGAAGGTTGTGTATATATATTTACTATAAAAAGATTGTATTTTTTCGTTGTCAAATCAGTTTAATCGAAAGGTTAGAGCTTCTTCCCTTTCAAGATGAAGTTAAATTTGAAATATTTTCACATTATGCACCGTTTTGGGTATTTATATCCCGAACCCCAAATATCTCAACGACTACTGCTCCAATTTACGCGAAACTTGTCTTACTACATTATTGCTATCTGCTAGCCCCCCGACCCGAGTGTTCCACCTACACATAACAAGAAAACTTTTCCCTCACCCTACCCCAACAAACCAATTTACATCTCTTTCTCACATTTCCTCCTTCCTTCACTATACCTAGTTCTCACTCCCCAATCCTGTTCTCACATCCATGCTCTTCTGTATCATTGCTATCCAGTAGCCCCTCCAACTCTATATATACCTAAGTCTTTTGCCACTTACTCCACTCTTTAATTGCACTACTTTCACAATATCCTGTCACTTATATTATGGCATTTGAACCTCAAGGGTATGCCCTGGCACTTGCCACTATCTATATCTCTCTCTTCCTTTACTCAACCATCTTATTTACTCTCTGACCCTGTTCCTTGTGAGCATGCCTAGCATTTTGCCACCATCTCCATCCTATGGTCTCCCACTCTCTCTCTTTTTTCTCCTGGACCTCCCTCTGGCTGGGCAACCGTGTATTTTCTATGCAGTAGCACACCTGTCTCTGTCTTCATCCCTGATCTTTCTCTCTCTGGCCAGGTAACCTTCTACTTTCTCTTTAGCAAGACACCTATACCTGTCTCACTTCAACATTTTCATCATAACCTCCTCCAATACCTCCTTCCCTCTTAAAAGTTTTTGTCTTGCAAGTACTTGGTGACCCTGTCAGTGCAGATGCCACTTAAAGGCACCCAGTCCACACTGTAAAGTGGCTGGTGTTCGGAAGGGCATCCAGCTGTAAAAACCTTGCCAAAACTGACCTCGCCTATGCTTGTGCCACTTACAAAGCACTACTTACCTTGCCTGTGCCCATGCCATACAAAAAGCACTAAGTCCACTCTGCTGAATGGTTGGTGTTAGGAAGGGCATCCAGCTGTAAAAATCCTGCCAAAATAGTCACAGAAGTTCGTTGCAAGTTTTGACCTGGCTGGCTCTTGTAGTATCATCGTCTTACCCATGCTAGCATGGAACACGGACATTAAATGATGATGATGATAAATATATATATATAATATTAGGGACAAAATTCAAAATTACAGGTAAAAACTCAATTAAAATCAATTTATAAAAAATTAAAATTAAATTGAGCTTTATAGATTATAATATATATAAAAATATATAGTTTTTGGGAAAAAAAACCAAGTTTCAAGAACTCATCGATGAAAATCCACTATCACATATAGAAAAATTAATAATTGAAAGCACAATAAATGAGTATAATATAAAACAAAGTAAATATCATAAGATAAAGATAGTAAAATGACTACACGTGTTTCATAACTAATTTTCAAATAGAAAGGAAATTTAAATCGATCAAAATCAATTAAAATTATCGAAAATAAATTCTATTCAAAAATACAGCTAATCGTCAGGTCGTAAATAGAACAATAATTATAATAAATAAATATATATATCAACCAACAATAAGTACCAAATGAATTTATATAAAATACTTATTTTATAAAGATAGAAAAATTATGAAAAATATCAAAATATCAAAATAATAAACATTCCATAATCATCTCTACATCCATTATAATATATGCTAACATGTATATTATATACAAAAACCAGCTTACATAAATTATTATCATTTTAAATACAATTTAAACAAAGTTTAAGGTTAAAATAAAATAAAGATAAAATTAGTACATATTTAACTGGTATAATAGTTAAAGTTATACTATTTAAAACTAAAAACGTTTATTTAATTATCAGTAAAAATCAATTGAATAATAGAAAAATACAAGAATACTTATTTCTACAAACGTTGAAATAAAAATAAAAATATGAATAAAAAAATTTTGAATGAAAAAATTAAGAATGAAAACAATTATTAAGAATAAAAGATTAAACTTTATATATACTAAGTTTTAATAAAAAAAACCTTTAACAATATTATAAACAATAAAGACTAATTATTAATAAAATATTATTAATCAAAAATAATCGAAAATATATCAACACTATTCAAATCGAAGTCTTATATTATGGTGAAATGATACTCTAACTTCTAAATAATTTAGTGTTAAATAAGTTATCTATTAAAAATAATCTTTAAAAAACCAAATGAATAATATAAAAAACAAGAATACATATTATTTTCAAATAGTAGAAAATCGTTTAGCAAAGTAAAAACAGTACTTTTCCGTAATTCAAACTAAAGCTAAGACGTTAACTAATACCTATAGCGTTTTAAGCAAGAGGTCACGTGAAAATACTACGTTAAAATAGAGAATAGAATACGAAAACATGAATGAAAGAATACTACTTAAAAAAATGAATGAAAGATTTAAAGTTTATATAACTAATAACATAAAAAAGCCACAGCTATTTTATAAAACATATTAATGAATTTTAAATTCTAATATATAATAAATTAATAAATTAATAATAAGACTAAGATATATACAGATACACATATATAAATACATATAAAAATAAATATTTAAACATATATACATACACACAAATATATAAACATATTAACACATCTATCCTAAAACACACACACTCACATATATACATATACTCATACACATACATATATATACACATACACATAAGTACATACTTAAGCATAAATATACATACATATACACACAAACACTCATATATATATATATATATATATATATATATATATATATATATATACATTCTTAATTACTCAACTATAAATATATAAAGAAAGAATATTATAAATAAATACACATACACGCACGCCCTTACACACAAACACACACACACACACACACATATATATATATATATGTATATATATATATATATACACACACACATACATACACATATACATATACACATATCATCATCATCATCATCATCAATACATACTCGTATACATACATATATATATATAAGAACAAATAAATATACACTAATACTCACTTAGAAAAACATATCAACACACATATATACACAGAAAAACACATATATACATATACATATATATATATACATAAATATATATACATACACATATATATATATACTTACTAATTTATATAGACAAATCACAC